>NW_025942962.1:50458-155938 GCF_000764305.2 Hyalella azteca | reverse complement strand
ACACAATATGCTGAAGACACAATATGCTGAAGACACCATATGCTGAAGACACAATATGCTGAAGACACAATATGGTGAAGACACAATATGCTGAAGACACAATATGCTGAAGACACAATATGCTGAAGACACAGTATGCTGAAGACGCAATATGCTGGAGACACAATAGGCTGAAGACACAATATGCTGAAGACACAATATGCTGGAGACGCAATATGCTGAAGACACAATATGCTGAAGACACAATATGCTGGAGACGCAATATGCTGGAGACACAATAGGCTGAAGACACAATATGCTGGAGACACAATATGCTGAAGACACAATATGCTGAAGACACAATATGCTGGTAGAGACTTGAATAAGTGGCGGACGCTTCTCTAGAAGCACCGCAGCCGTTGGCCAACGTATATAGGAGCCGTACTTTAGGGAACCTCATCGGTCCAAATCTATTTTCTATATTTATGGAAGGATCATCTCCAAACTTGGTACGAATATGTAAAACAGAATTCTAGGACTTTTTTGTTCATGTGAATTTCAAAAAAATGAAAGAAAACGTTAAATTCATAGAAAACGGCCAAAAACGGCCAAAAGGGGGTACTCTAAAAAAGTTTATAACTGTTGCAAATCACATGCTACAACATCGAAACACGTATCATTCGATGCGTAAAGACCATATCTAACGATTATCGAGTAATTTTTTATTTTTTTTCTTGGTTCTTTTGTTATGATGATTTTTCTGAAAAATTTTGAATTTTCACCCACCTTTTGAATTTTTCCTCCTTTTTTTCCAAACATTTTCAAAACTGAAACGAAATCGAAAAAAAATGGCTCAAGAATCGCTCAATTTTTTAATTGCAAATCGTAGGGTATATGTCTCATCGCTGTAGCTTCAAAACTCTAGGAGTTATTAGGTTTGCCGTGACAAAAAGTGAAATGTTCAGGAGGGCGCGACAAAGTCTCGCGCGTCTCGCAATAGGCACTCAATGCAGCAAGGATGCAAAACTAAGCGTTACTGGAGCTTGATCCAGTCAAGGATGGTGGGAGCGACTGCTAGCACACCTACTCGTGCGACAACAGGAGTGCAACTGAGCTGCAGCTCCAACAGCCAGTATATTTGTGTGCGACGGAGCTAATTTTCCCAGGTCTAATTTGATAAAGAACTCACCCACCCCCCTCCCTTGCAGGATCTCTCGTGAACGCATAAATCAACTTACAGAGATGGTTTTGGTACCATTGATAGCTCAGAATGTCAGCTTTAAGATGAGGCTAAAAACCGGAAAAGTCAAAACTGTCGATTTGGACCTGTAAGGTCCCCTTAAACTTGTTGGCCAGGCAAGAAATCGATCCTGCCAAACTATGAGGGTGAGCTGTTCTAGTTACGCAGATAAATAGCAACACTATTAATTACCAGTAGCGAATAATTCATATTGGCGGATCGGTTAACACTTATTGGCAAGTTCAAAAGCTGAATTACAAACACAGAATTATCCTGTCTTCTATAGCTACTGCAACTCGCTTACTAGTGACGCTACACAGTCACAAGAGAATAGTGAAAGGAAGGTGCGCTCCGACCAAGTCTCAACGAAATAATTAATGGGTATCCAAACGCGGACTTCAGCCCGGGGATGCCACGTCAGCACACGCGACACGGTAGCCAACTATACCGGTAACGGTATACCGTCTATGAGAAAATAATTTAAACCGTAACTAAAATCTGACAATGGATGAATTTCCCTTAAATACTGTCGTGAGTCGTCACTTCAGGATCGAATGGACGGGGTTTTTCTGACGCTTAAAATTTACTTTTATTTGCAATACGGGCGGTAACGAAGTCATGGTGAAATACCTGAAACTTTGTAAACAGACAAAGTTTGTTCATATAACTTTTGAAACAGTTAAACTTAAAGAGAACATATTCAGTATTAACTAGTACGTCTTGTTAAAAAAGCTGTGGAAATTTTGAAACTCCTAGGTATATCGTGCTGGACGTCTCGTCTCGTTCCGTCTTCGTATCGTCCCGGAATTCCCACCGCGAGCTGAAACCTGTCCTGATTTTCATCGCTAAACGGGACAAAGCTTCTTGTCTCATCTGGAATAGGAAAAAAGTACCAAATGCAGAAGTGTACACTGCATGTACGAGTTTTCTTTCTTCACACGAAGCCAAGCACATAATGACGCAGAGGCGCTGCTGTTGTTTCACTGATGTTCTATTAACCAAACTCCGAATATCAGATGGGTTGTTTCGAATATTAAAAAGTATTTACTTCGTTCAGCCAACTTTTTTTAGTGAGAATTTACAGGAGTTTTATTCGTGTTTAAGAATTGATAACAGTGAAACATAATTATATAATATCTTAAATTTGGTTAGTTAGTGAATGGGTAAATTTCAAATAACTTAGGTATAAGCTGTAACAAAAATTGGTGATCAATAAAGTTCTTGAGGTAACAAAAGAATTTATGCATGACATTTACAAAATAATAATAGCGCGGGTTACGAATTGAAGTCACTACATTAGAAAGAAAATGGGCAACTGAAGGTTTGAGCAAAAATGTAACTTGGAGGCTTGGTGCGTTTATGTGAAAAACCGATTATAGTTATTAATGTACGATTTAAATAGTAAGATATGTAGGTTTCCTTTGAATGATATTTCCGTCACACGATGGCTATTGCCTTCTTATGTTCACTCTTATAATTCTGAGGCCATTTTTGCAACTAAAATCTGGAGCTCTGACGAGGACAATGCATGCTGGCGAGGAAGCCGGTGAGGACAATGATGACGGGGGGCAGGTGAGGACGATGCTGTCGAGGGGGGCAGGTGAGGACGATGCTGTCGAGGGGGCTGGTGAGGACGATGTAACTCCGAATATCAGATGGGTTGTTTCGAATATTAAAAAGTATTTACTTCGTTCAGCCAACTTTTTTTAGTGAGAATTTACAGGAGTTTTATTCGCGTTTAAGAATTGATAACAGTGAAACATAATTATATAATATCTTAAATTTGGTTAGTTAGTGAAAAGGTAAATTTCGAATAACTTAGGTAAAAGCTGTAACAAAAATTGGTGATCAATAAAGTTCTAGAGGTAACAAAAGGATTTATGCATGACATTTACAAAAAATAATAGCGCGAGTTACGAATTGAAGTCACTACATTAGCAAGAAAATGGGCAACTGAAGGTTTGAGCAAAAATGTAACTTGGAGGCTTACAGCGTTTATGTGAAAAACCGATTATAGTTATTAATGTATAATTTAAATAGTAAGAAATGTAGGTTTCCTTTGAATGATATTTCCGTCACACGATGGCTATTGCCTTCTTAGGTTCACTCTTATAGTTCTGAGGCTATTTTGAAGGGTGGTTTTGGTGTTTTTTTTGCAACTAAAATCTGGAGCTCTGCATGACGAGGACAATGCATGCTGACGAGGAAGCCGGTGAGGACAATGCTGACGAGGGGGCAGGTGAGGACAATGCTGTCGAGGAGGGCAGGTGAGGACGATGCTGTCGAGGGGGCAGGATGTCGAGAGGGACAATGCAAACAAAGGCTATACATGAGATATTCTCAGGTGGCACGTACCAGAGTTCATTTAGGGGAACCAACCCTAGGCCATTCCGGAAGCACCGCCTTCGACGGCAACCAATCGCCGCCCGCTAGTGACACCGAGAAATGAACTGAGCTCCTGAGCTACCACGGCTAACTTCTCTTATCTCGGTGCCGCTACCACTGCGATAAGAGTAGCGCTAACCACTGCGCCGCGATGGCGTTGCCGAGGGCAACCACCAGCGCCGGCAGGGGTTGCGGTCCAGGAACCAGGCCCTGAGGTCAGGGTATGTGTGGGGCTCAGGCCTGCCAGTCGCAAGTGTCCCCACGCGCTGCCGTGAACTGAGAATACGACAAAATAATTTTACATGAAAGAAATATGTACTCCAGTGAACCATATGAACAGCGTTCACTGTATACTTCACTGTATACTGTTCACTGTATACTGTTTTTCATGATAAAAATTAATATTAACCATCACTTAAGTAGTTTCGCATTAAAAAAACATTATTTAATATTATTTAGACGAAAACAAACGGAAAGCCAGCCTGAGTGGTAATAAATAAATTGAGCATTCTTCCAGTTACACGAAAAAATGAACGCAGTAAAATAAATGAAGAAAAAACACAAGAAAGACTAAGCAATACAAAAATAGCAAAGAAAACTCCGCAAAATTCCCCATATCTTTGCGGAACACTTTTCAGAACCCAGGTCTATCATAAGTTCGAAAATTTTAGAACATGAATACAATCCAGGGTTGGTGATTTTTTTATTTTTTTTTAAATCAAAAAATCAAAAAAATTAATTTTTCATGATTTTTTTATTTATTTGATTTTTTTTATTTTTCAGCTTTTTCAAAAGTTATTTTTTATGTTGCAATTAGCCTACTAACAATAATAGTATATGGGCCAAAATGGATGGCTAAAAAGGCACTTTTTGCCTTCAATATGTGCCAAGGTGGTGTTTACCACTTTGGGATTTTTGGGTAGACAATAATTGATAAGTCTATTCATTAGCTTTGCAAAACCTGAATGGAGCAAGGTAACAAGCTAAATATTGAACATTTAACTGGCTTCAATATACAAAAACACTTCAGGAAGGTGGATCTTCTAAACATTGAAGAGTCCCAGAACAGATAGGTAGCTGATAGCACAGTGCACAACACTATCAATAGATCTACTAGTTTTATGTCCTATAAATCTACCGGGCTCTACCCTCTAAAGACACCAACTAGTATTGACTGAGTGACTGACTGCACTGTTTCCATTTGAATTCAGGGTTGGCAATGATTAAATCAGAATGATGAAATCATGTGATTAAATCATTTGAGTTTAAAAAAAAAAATCACGATTTTTAAAATTTTTTTTATTTTTATTTTTTTTTCCTTTATTTAAATATATTTAGTGTCAGTCTTTAATTTATTATGAGCTATTGTTATTCATAGTTTAGTTTAAATGTACTATGAATGACAAATTGGTATATAAACTTGTTGCCTTTAGTTTGTATTAGGTTCCAATAAATTGAATGTTTTTGGTACAAAGTGTTGCAATACATTGTACATAGCTAGCAGCTTAGCTAATTCTTATAAGGCTATAAGTAGTCTTTAACCATTTGACTATTTGTTATATATTGATTACAATATACAATTGAAATGTGTTAGCTAGCTTATACAGGGTGCGGCAGAAATGATTGAGCAGTTTTGAGGCGAAATAAAAGAGTAATGGAGGTACATAAAGAAGAAAGTTTATTTTCTTCGAGATTAGCATAACATACCTAATAATCGGAAGTTTCCTAAAGCACGTTCACACATATAATGTGTGAACGCGTCTTAATACAAAACCAGCACTATTCGCGCCTTAATACACAGAGCATTTAAAACCTGTACATCGGCCAGTGACTTGAGAACTGAACTCCAGACCTGCAAGCAAATTCTGGTAAACAACGGCTTTGCGAATAAAACTATCGACAATGAAATTTAAACTATCGAGCACGACAAAACCAAACGGAAAATGAACCAACATCAAACAAAAGTATTATAACAATTTATTACCAAAATCAGATGACTGAAGGCCACAAGACTGACAAAAGAGTCCTCAAATCAATCGTGCAGAATAACATCAGAAGCACGACCGCAGCCGACCGAATCAAACTCCTGATTTATTATAAAATATGAAAATCAAGAATTTAATAATGAAAAGTAATCCGTGCAAAAAGTCTGGCCCATTACAACAAACTAATGTTATTTACAAGTATTCCTGCCACAAAGAAGGTTTTAGACTTCTCCAGAACGTAAATTACATTGGTTTGACCAGCACGACTTTGAGCCGCCGCCTAACATGCCACCTCCAGACCGGAGGACCGAAGAACCACATGAGAGAGGCTCATAATGAGACACTCACTCGCGCGACGTTGGAGACCCACACCACTTCATAATGAGACACTCACTCGCGCGACGTTGGAGACCCACACCAGAATCATCATGAGATGCCCAGACGCCACAAGACTGGCGATAGCTGAGGCTCTGATCATCAAGCACGGGTCTCCAGTTATTAATTTACAAATTACCGGATTTGTCAGGAAGCTTTGATTCCAATCTGTATCCATAATACATATGTTGTACTAATGTCATTTCAAAATTTCAAATTCAGTTGTTGCGAAACTCTTCCTATACTTGATAATGAATGACGTTGCATTCGAAACGCCGTAAAATTATAATAAAATGTCCCTTGGAAACCTGATATTTGGATTTTCACTTCCTATCAAGAGCCTAATTCGCCGAATAGAGAAAAACAATTAAGAAAATTGTCAATAAAAAATACTCTCTGGTCTTCAATGAAACCTGCATTAAAGAACAGCTTCTGCCAAACTACACAAACATATATTATATATATATATATATATAGTATATTTAGTAACATATATAGTATAGTAATTATCGTAGTGACATATATATATAAATATATAGTAACGATAATTGCACTTTACCGGACTATACTTATTTTTGGCCCAGTGACGTAAGCAAAATTGTTGAAAAAATGAAAAGAACTTAACTTGGCTGTACCTAACCTTAGTAAAAAGGTGTCAAGCAACGTAAAGAAGGGTTTTATACACACCTAACCCTAACTCTAATCCTAACCTAACGAGGTTGACGTTTTTTTAGTATGTCCGGTAGTGTAGTTCATTTATATTCGTGTCCGGTTTTTAAGTACAAACTAATTGCAGACTTAATAACCGGACTCGATTTTGTCCGGTTTTCTAACCCCTGTCCGGTAATGTTACAATTTTGTCCGGTAATTGTCGAAATTCTTATATATATATATTTTTTTTTCTTTAAATTAAGGCTTTAGCCTGTGGGTTTTTGATCCATTGTATTAACTACAGCCGGTATCTGTGTTTTAGGTTTTTTGAACTGATGATGGATCTAAACTAGGAAACGTTTCCAGTAAAGATTTGGTAAATTGTTGGGAAATTTTCTTCGCTCTACAAATGTTGATGAATTTACGATTTAAGCAATCGAGTGCCATTACTAATGATAAAGTACAAGAGATAAAGTAGTTAACTTGCCTCTCATTTTGGTGCACCATTGGATGCTGGTGCAGTTTGGCGCACAGATCACAGATGTGTGGACGAAACGGATCCCCAATATCTACTTCGTAGTCCTCCCTCCACGCGAAGTAACTGCAGATGGACATCAAAAAGCATTATAAAGACTAGAATAAACTCACATTGCCAATAATTCCTTTACAATTAAGTTTTAAGGGGAGCGTCTGGTCAACTTTTTTGGATTTTGGCATTTCCGGTTTTTAGTCTCATCTTAAAGCTGACATTCTGAGCTATCCAACAGTACCAAAACCATCTCTGTACGTTGATTTATGCGCTCACGACAGATTTCACAAGGGAGAGAGGTGGGGGAGTTCTTTAACAAATTAAATAGGGGAAATTAGCTGCAGTGCACATAAATAGGGTGTCTGCTAGAGCTGAGCTTCAGTAGCCCGACTGGCGTCGTACGGGGTGCTGTGCTAGCAGTCGCTCCCACCATCCTTGACTTGAATCAAGCTCCAGTAACGTTTAGTTTTGCATCCTTGCTGCATTGAGTGGCTATTTCGATGCGCGCGGGACTTTGTCGCGCTGTCCTGAAAAGTTAACTTATTGTCACGGCAAAACTATCTCCTAGAGTTTCAAGGCTACAGCGATGGGAGATATACCATTCGATTCGCAATTCAAATATCTATCGATGCAACGTAGCTTTTTTCGAATTTTGCTATAGTTTTGAAAATATTTTGAAAAAAAGGGTGGGGGAAAATAGGGGAAAAGTTAAAAATTTTCGAATATTTGTGGAAAAATGCTCCCACATCCACCAAAATTCGAAATTAAAAAAAAGCTACGTCGTATCGATAGATAATTTAATTGCAAATCGAATGGTATATGTCTCATCGCTGTAACTTCAAAACTTTAGGAGGAGATAGATTTCTACAGTACCTCCTTTTATGTCCGTTGACTAAGAATTTCACGTTTTCTTTCACTTTTTGCGAAAAATTGACATGAATAAAAGCTGTCTATTTTTCAGTTGTACATATGTGAACCAAGTTTCAAAGTGATCCGTCTGTAGATAGCCGAGATAAAATTTTGGCCAGACGCTCCCCTTAATTCAAAAACGAAATTTCAGGAATTCAGCTACGAATTGAATCAGCCAAATTTTATATTCAACAGTCGCGGCAATGGAGTTTAGCTGGAGAAGGCAAATGCTCTTGGATTTTCATAGCCCACGTGAACTTGCGGTCTCATAATCTGATCACGGCCCGTATGCTAAATAGGGCACTAGCACTACGGAGTAGCACTATGTACTACGAAGTATCCTGTTGGTGTGCTTAATACGTCACAGACACTATAAGCACTTCGAAGTAGCTCTACAATGTTTAGTGTCGTTTAGTGTCGCACTACTGATTCGTATGCAGAAAGACTTTGAAGTGCTACTTCACTATTAGAGTACTTTATAGTGCCACACTACGCTATGAGTCTACTGAAGAATTGTAATTAAGCGCTCAAATAATTAATTATTCGCTAAGTAATTCTTATTCTTTCAAGAAGATTGATGTAAAATGTCTAATTGTGATGGTAATGGTACTAGTGAAAATTGTGATGGTGAGCTGAAATTCGCAATGCGTATGCGCACCTTTCCCATCATATATTTCAAGTCCACGCTTCTCAAAGACATCTAACAAAAGAGAAAAGCATGGAAAGTTCTTGCAGAAGAATTCAAAATGACTCCAGAAAAAAAACAAAAAAGAAAATTCAAAACATGGTATCAAAAACAAGAAAAGTATTTTCTACTTCTACTTTGTTCATCTGTTTCGCCAAGGAAAATGTCAGCCATAAGATTAATATGTTGTTCACTGAAGCGGTACACTTTTTTATATTCATGGCATGTAGTTTCTGAAGTTTTTACGCGATGATGCATGCCTTTGCTGTAAGCCAAACAGATCCATAGCTGACGAAGTAAACAAGGTTAATATACCGTAGTGTCGTCGTGAAGTGCGGTGTGTAGGACACTTCAGACTTTAGTAGTGCGCGTTATGCTTTTGGCCCTATTTAGAATACCAACCGTAGTGTTTCATGCCGCACTATGGCTTGTAGTGCGTAGTGCTACTTCATAGTGCTAGTGCCCTATTTAGCATGCCAACCGTAGTGTTCCATGTCGCACTATGGCTTGTAGTGCGTAGTGCTACTTCATAGTGCTAGTGCCCTATTTAGCATGCCAACCGTAGTGTTCCCCTTTCGCACTAGTAGGCACTACGGCTTGTAGTGCGTAGTGCTACTTCGTAGTGCTAGTGCCCTATTTAGCATGCCAACCGTGGTGTTCCATGTCGCACTATAGTAGGCACTACGGCTTGTAGTGCGTAGTGCTACTTCGTAGTGCTAGTGCCCTATTTAGCATACGGGCCCACGTCACGTACTAGTTTTCACTGGCTAAACTATGAATTTCATCTTCCCCCTATATGATGACATGCTAATTCACTGAACCGACCATATAGATGATTATAATAATGTCAGGAGAGAATATCGTATATTTGTGCGGCACTCTGTCAGGAAGCAGTATTAAGCCCGGTCCACACGCTCAGTTTTACACAACGATTTGTCTGCGCAGTTCTAATCGTTGCAGACAAAACGTTGCGTGTGGACGGGAAAACTGCGCAGTTTTGGAGCCGGCGGGAAAACTGCGCAGTTCCATCGAAATCTGAGCTTAAAACTTAACAAATTTTCCTTCATAATTTAAATTTTCCAGTCAAATACGTCATAATTTAAGGAAATTGTTTAAAGCTCTCTGAAAGCATCAAATTGTTTAAAGCTCTCTGAATGAGACAAAACTATAATAGGCTAGTACCTTTTCGATAAGCATTGAGCAATGAGCACTCTTCACCACGTACTGATCGATTGAAGGTTTGATTCAAACTGGCGCCTTCCTATTCAATTGCTGCAACGGTATGCTCTGTCCGGATGGGGGTGCGGGAGGTAGACCCCCACATACCCCCGTATGGCGGGAACTTCGATTGTTCGTGCGTTTATCTTGTTCAGCAACTGATCAGCCCGATCGTGCGATAGCGTCATCAGCGTTTGACCAGGGGCATCATGACGAAGCTGGACCAGCTGCTCTTTTTAAGCATATTACGCAGATTTGGCCTACCGGGCAATTGACTTCCGAAAGAGGCTGGTAAATAGAAGCAAAACACCCTACGTGGCCGACTTGCTCCTGATTCACCCCTAAGCCGAATATAGTACCTCTAAAACGACCTTAATCGGCACGAAAATTTTGACAGGGTGTCAGTTCCTGTCCAATCAAATATTCTGTATTGCATTTCTGTAGAAGCATTGACACCAGTCGTGCAAGGCACCTGCCATGCCCGTGGCTCGAACGCTTCTATGGAAGTGCAGTAAAGGTTATCTTGTTAAGATATTCTTGTTAGGAATAAACACCTCAGTATGATCTTGTTAAGAAAACGCACCCTAGTATATCCCTGACAATAAAACGTAATGTATTTTTTACACTGAATTGTAATTTTAAAAAAATTTTTCAGGCAAACCTAATACGTTTGTATTATTCATTCGGTTAACATTGTTAAGAATACACTCCTCAGTAATGTTCTTGTTAAGAAAACGCACCCCAGTAACGTCTAGGGTGCTTATTCTTAACAATATTGGGCTGGACCGTGACTGGCACATGTCTGGTAGTATGATGTGAATCCGGCCTAAAACTTCGCCCGTCATGTCAGAGTAGCAATGAGTGGTGCATCGCGGCGGTCATGCAAGTTACTGGGGTGGAGTTGCAAGCCCTATAACCAAATCCAAGTGAGGATTATCATTTACCGCGGTTTGCTAGCTGCTGCAAGCAATAGCTCCATTTCCATTTCCGGGCCGTCGATCCCCGTCAGGGACTTGCCCCCCCTCCCCAGGGTCCCACACCAGGCACGCCCTCTGGTGCCTCGCCATATTGGCGGCCGACAGCACCCTGCTGCACCCCGGACACTGAGCGACCTTCCCCCTCCTGCAGCTGGCTCTCACCGGCTCCTCCTCCCCTCCCCCACAACCGCGTCAACGTCTCGTCCCCCAGCGTCCTCCCTCACACGCCTCCACCACCTTCGCCTGACACTTCTTAGACATTCTCGACCCTCTCAGCCACCCTTTCACTTTCAACCACAAACTTTCAGTTCTCTTGATCCTGTTATTTACATCCACTTCCGAAATCACCCAGCTCCCAAGTACTCTGATTTCACCCCCCTCTTCCGTCCCAAACTCAAGCACCTCCTCTTTCTCCTCAGTGTTTCGTTCCTCCCACTGATTCATCACTTATTTTACTGCTCTCACATCATTCTTAATTTCACTCTTCACACCCACAATCGTAGTGTCATCCGCAAACAAAGCCAAGGACACTCTCACTCTCACACACTCACTACTCCCCATCTCCCATGTACTCTCTCCAGCAAACGAACCCCCTGGCACCCATCTCCACGTCACCCCAACCTCTTCACCCCCGCTTCTTCTCGCCACCTCTGCTTACCTCATAACCGCCTGATGGTACACATTAAACAAGATGGGTGACGTGGAGCACCATTCTCGCAGACCTCTCGCAGGCACCCAGCTTCCACTCACTCCCTCCTTCCCTCTCACTTTGTAAACAGTCGACTCATGCAGATCCACAATCGTATCCAGACATTTCCCTTTCATTCTATACCTCTCAAGCAACCTCCACAAACCCAGTTTGTTCACTCTCGGATACGCTTTTCTCAAATCCAGCAGTCTCGCCACAGGCCACTCCTCTTCATCTATGCCCCTATTCTCATTCAGTTCCATTCTCTTCAAATCAACCACGTCCTCTTGCATACGATCCATCATTTGCACCACATCCGCTGTCGACCTACCCTTTCGAAAACCTGCCTGTTCCTCATCCAACAACCCCAAATACTCAGCCCACCATGCCACTCTCTTCGCTATCACCCTCGCAAGTATTCTGCTCCCCATACTCAACAGACATACCCCCCTATAGTTATTACAGTTATTCCTATCACCCTTCTTGTATAACGGAATCATAACGCCTATTTTCAAAGATTCATCCCAAGCATCCGCTCTCTTCACAAACATTTCTCTCACCAACTCAATCACTCTGTCTCTCACTCCTTCATCCGCCCACTTAATATATTCAATCCTCACTCCATCTTCCCCAGGCGCCGACTCTTTCATATCTTTCATAGCCGCAACAATCTCTTCTCTTTCAGACACTTCATTCAGTCGATCATTTGCCTCTTTTGCTTTTTCACACTCTCGCAGGACACTCGCACCATTTACCGCCCGTTCTATCACTCTCGGCTCCTCTTCATACCTCACGCACGTCACTCGCTCAAAATGCTCCTTAAATTCATTCACACAGATATTCGTACTCGCTCCCGCCTTGCATCCCCTCGTGCCAATCTTCCTCAAACACTTGTACATGTCTCCCACTCTGCCTGTCGCGTACGCTTCCTCACATTCCCTAATCTTATTCTCCCACCACTCTCGTTCAAGCCGCCTCAACCGTCTTCGCAAAGCTCTCCTCGCCTGCTTCACCTCCTCTCTCGCTCCAGCCACCTCTCTCTTCAGCCTCGCCATCAGTCTGCCATCTCTCCTCTGCCTCAGCCTTCTCCTATTCCCCACCAGTTGCACCCTTTCATTTCTCAAACGCACCGCCTCTCATTCAACGCATTTAGCTCATCTTCATACCTAATTGTCCAGGGATTCTGAACCCCTTCTCACATACTCCACATACTTCTTTCGCCGCCTCAGCCATCACCTCCGCAAGCACCTTCTATTTATTACCTTCATTTATTCTCTCATTTGCCTCAGTCATCCTCTCATTTGTTTCCACCTTGTATTCTCTCCTCTTCTCCCATTCTTTCAACACCTCCCACTTTATCCTTGGCACTCTCCTCGTATTCCCTCTTGGCACTCTCCATCTTCTCCGCTTCACTCTCACAGTCATCACTACTGGCTTGTGGTCCGACAACTCGTATTCTCAATCCGTCCTCATCTTTCTTACCATCCACCTCCTATCACACTTCCTCATCACAAAACCATTCATTTCGTACCATCTACCATACCTCACATTAAATCACATCCCTCTCCTTTTATACCTCATGTAGCTATTAACATACTCCAACTCATGCTCCCCACACCAATCAATCAGATCCCTTTCTGCCTCATTCATATATCCAATGTCATACCTTCCGCACACCCCTTCCCTTTCATTCCCTCTTTCCACATTCGAGTTAAAATCTCCCCCTATAATCAATTTCTCACTTCCACCACACGCAACTTGATTCTCAACCGCTCTTCTGTACCTCTTCATACCGTCATCATTCGTTCCTCACACAGGCTGATACACTGATACCAGACGCAACCCTCCCAACACCACAGCAGTCACTCTCTCCTCAAACCATCTCTTCTGTCCCTCTCCTACCCTCACCTCTAAAGCCTCACCCCTCAAAACTACAGCCGACTTCCCATGTACCACCACCACTCTTTCCTCATCCTCTCCCAGCCACAACACATTCTCATCATCCGCACTTATTTCACTCAACAAAACAATCTCCCACCCTTTCCTCACAATCTTCTCTATCACTCTCCCACTCTCCACAAACGCCTCCTATTGTGCTCTCTTATAGATAATCTCTGCACATTCCACGTCACAATCACTCTCTCACTCTTTTGCTTCCCATCCACAACCTCATCCTCTCTCTCTCGCTCTCTCCTCCTCCTCCTCCTCCGACCCTCGTGACGCCTTTCCTTCCTCTCTTTTCTTCGCCTCTCTCCCACTCCCCTTCGCCACCTCCAGTTCCTCGGCCCGGGATGCAGGTGAATGGACCGGAGTCCAATCACCCTAAGGGCCGCTGCCAGCCTGTCCAAAACGCTGCCAGCCTGTCCTGTCCAATCACCCTAAGGGCCGCTGCCAGCCTGTCCGGCAGGCACTGATGCGGGCCCCCGAGGGGCCCTCGCCTTGAAAGTTTTTAAAGAGGGGTCCGGGGCGGCTAGTCCCATCTTCCTCTGTTGTGAGCGGGGGAGTGTTGGGCATCTCCCCTTGCGGCTTGATCCCAAATTGCCCCCCGCCCCCTGGTGGATCCTTTGCCGCTCCAGGGACCGACAGCTGCTGGCCCCGGGCGAGTCCCCCTTGCGCCACAGGAGGCGAACCACCGAGCAAGGGCAAACAATAGCTAGTAGAAAAAATGCCGTTAACATTATCGTTCGATTGTAACCGCCAAAAACGTTCCCAATGCAAATAGATTTACCTGTTATAAGCAGTCCTATTGTTTGCGGTTGCCAATAGGAAGTTCGCCAACAGCTTAGGAGTGGCAAAGTCCAGAGCATTGATCACTGAATTTGGCGGAGCATAGAAATGGTAGTCGGCACCCCCAAACACCACAGGCACCACGTCACGCGTCAACGTCAAGTACAGCTTTTCTGTCACGTAATCGGCACCTGTGGCGACCATACTTTTTAGGGGTAAAGCAAGGCTAACATATCGTATTAAATTTGAACTGGAACGCAACTAAATCTTAGTAAACTCGTAGTGTAACGCAACCTGATGCGGTAATAATGTACTGCAACTCTGCCACGTCTTAGTTTACTCGTAGCGTACCGCCACCTGATCGTGCTAACCGTGTACCGTAACGCTCCTTGATCGTGCTGTGTATGTACCGTAACGCTTACTGATCATGCTAACCGTGTGCCGTAACGCTACCTGATCGTGCTGACCATTTACCGTAACGCTACCTGATCGTGCTGATCCATGTACCGTAACGCTACCTGATCGTGCTATCCATGTACCGTATATAACGCTACCTGATCGTGCTAACCATGTACTGTAACGCTACATTGTAGAGGAAATAAATGTAATTACTGTATTTATAACTTTTAAGTTGCAATGTAGTAGTAGGTTTAGGATTTTGGTTTATCATTTTCAATTTTCATTCACCTTAGCGACCTCCAGCAGTGGGGCGTTGAATTTATTATTGTATCTCGTGTTCTTGCAGTGGAGACGCGTTAATCGATTGCTCCGTGATTATATTTGTGATTGTTCAATTCCAGAGTGAATCGTTATATTGATTATTTGTGTCTATTAATTTGTTTATTATGTATTCATATTCTCTAGTTAGGTATTCCATGTGTTATTTTTGTTTTATTTCAGGAAGGCTTCGTTTTTTTTTTTGGACAAGGACTTTTGGACTTGTGGAAATTGGAATTGGACTGAAACACAATGTTCGGGTTTAGGTTTTAGGGTATTAGGTTTGTTTACGATTCTATTATTTCTTCGCTAATTATATTTACTTTATTATATATATATTGAAAATCCATGGTTTAGTAAAGTGTTGGTTTACTGAAGTATTGGGTGAGGAACGATCACGTGCTCTGTGTCTGGGAACACTCGTTCGTTAAGAGATTGGAAGCCCCCCAACAACTGTTCGTGCTAACGGTAACACAGACGATGGTCACAAATTTAACTCTCAAACTACCTCTGGAGCCTACGCTCAGTCTAAAAAACACATAGCTTCAGAGCTACGGAATTAGAGACGACGCTTGAAACATCTTCGATAGTTTTATTTAACTATCGCTATTACTGACAGAACTACTCAAACAAGGCGTTTTCGAAGGCAAGGTAAGAAGTATTATTCTACTGTGAACTGGTCGCAGTCTCTACTCACACAAGGCGTTTTCGAAGGCGAGGTAGAAGTAGTATTCTCCTATGACCGGGTCGCAGTCGCGGCTGTTGAATTTCCCTATATTACGGTGAACGAGGCTTAATCCACAACTCTTGTTACCACATGAACCATACACATCCACTGGAATGTACCTGCACCACGTAGAAGAATGTTAATTGATAATTAATAAGTTGGCTAAACGGAAGAGATATGGGTTGAAGTAATTACAGTCTCATTTTAAGGTAACCAGTGAGCAGCAAATTAAGATGTGTTTTACGCTTTCTTTTTACGACAACTGAACTCGGTAGTCTGCTATTGTAAACAAGCCATCTATCTATTCGCTGGATGGAGGGGCGTGAGGAAAATGAAATGAGAGGGTTCGAGAATCAGTTTGCGGTAGAAAGTCTGTCTGCGACAACAAGCGACGGCGACTGACCAGATATGGCCTTATATTCAACGGTGACACAAGTGGATCATCATTTATGTTATATTTATAATACATTAGAGTTATCGCAGTTGTCGTACCAAACTGCAGTTGTCTTACTTGCTTAGTTCGGCAGCGTAGCTTTCCCTGCGGCTGTGCGTCTGGCAGTGACTCACCATCCAAGCTGTCATTTTCTCAAATTTTTTTCCGGATGTATAGTCGTGGTCACGTCTCCAGATTTCCGGTACTGCGAGAAATGACTTTTAAATTACATTAATATTTGTTTCATATTTTACATGGTTGTATGTATTGTTAAACGTTGTACTACAGCCTACAGGTAAATTATTGCACACACCTCGTTTGTTCTTTCAATTTTGTATGGCGGCACCAGCAGTGGACATACGTATTCCTGGTCAATTCTGAATCGTTGTAAAATATCAATAACATGAATTTGACGCGAAGGGATAATTGACTTTTTTTTCGTTTTCAAAGCGACAGCTTGAATCCCCAAGCAAAATAATGGTGACTTTATATTATTCTCTTCAAAATATTCTCTTTAAATTCCCCTTTCACATTTTTTATCATCCCACAAAATATGCGCAAAAAGGCTTCGTTATAAAATATTTCATTACACAAGTCACGGTCTCGATCTATTCACTTACTTGTTCTCTTCACGACAACGCCATAAGGAGCCACGACATCGGAGTCTCGTCGGTGCGACATCGTCCAGTTCACGACATTGTTGAGGCGGCCCCAGTCGATGCCACGATTTGTCTGCACTGCCATACAAACAAAGCTAACATAACAAGAATTCATTTATCCAGCAAGTTTAATACAGACCAATTAATTTATATGCGTGATGGAAACTGAACGTTGATGTGCTTAGACGCATGGAACCGCTTGTGCAATGTTTGCGAACGTTCACACAAGTTTGCGAGAGCGTTTTAACCGTTGGAAAATATGCAAAGGACCGCTCACATCGCCTGAGCTCTTCACGACCGCTTGTTCAAGAGCATTCGACGAAGTACTTAGTATGACACGCGTGTTAGCATGATTTTCTACATCGAAGTTTCATATTTCGCAATATTAATTGCCGTTTTCAGTGCCCGGCTATAAAATTTTCACCAAATTGAGGAAGTCAAACTCAAAGTTAGAGTATGGACACTGACAACAAGTATTTATCCAAATATTGGTGCCGTTTGTTTCATTAAACGAAACGCGTTTGAAAATAGTTCTTCACCCTGGACATGCAACGTTTATGCCAATGTTCGCACGCAAGGTTCGAAGACTCTCTTCGGTGTACAGGCAATGATAGCAATAACCAGCATCGTATCCGCAACAGTTTGCAACCGCGTTTGCAAACAACCTGCATGTGGGAGAAACGTCGTAAAAACAATTAAGAACAAAAAAAAAAAAAAAAATTCAGCGATGAACGAGATACAATTTCACAATTGAAGCCTTACTTCGTTTCGCGAAACAAGCATCGCTTTATTAAACTATGTTATGATATTTTGTTAGTAAATTGTTGCTATCATTTAGTTACTTTTGCTGATAGTAGTTATCATTATTCATCATCCGTACTCAAACAAGTGTGCGGCAAAACTTATAAACTTCTAACAGCCTCCCTGTGTACGTTTAAATTTATTATTTGTTAACTTTCATTAGTAAATCGGAATCATTATTAGGTTAACCTTGCCTCTGGGAAGACCTGCCGCTGAAACCTTATGCGAGCGCAGCAGTGCACCGCCAATTTTGTGGGACAATCAGAGCTGAATGGTACGCCTAGCATAATTAATTGGATGATTGAATACATAATTGGATGATGGAGTAATTCCATGGATAATTGAAAGATTAATATATTTTCAAACAATGATTTGAATAATCCTAAAATTATTAATGGGTCATCAGAACAATGCCAACATCAGGCATCCTAGTTAATTGCTGCTACACTAGCCATCTACGTCACTTGGGTAGTAATTTGGCAAAATTGTACTTCTTAACATTGTAATATCATTAAATGTTTCTGTCTACATAGAGCATTTTGCGTTAACAAGACGCGTAGTAATTTTCTTCCCCCACGAAAGCCTCTGGTTCGGAGACGATTAACTCAGTAGGTACAAGCCATTATAAT
Organism: Hyalella azteca; assembly: GCF_000764305.2. Taxonomy (NCBI): domain Eukaryota; kingdom Metazoa; phylum Arthropoda; class Malacostraca; order Amphipoda; family Hyalellidae; genus Hyalella; species Hyalella azteca. Next base: position 137,624 of record NW_025942962.1, on the reverse strand, counting down.
AGCATTGACCTAACAAAATTAATTTAAATGCTAAACAAAAGGAAATATTTCCCAAAGATTATTAAATGCTACATATTCATTTCATGTTACAGCTTGCAGATAAATTTTTGAACTCTCCTATACGAATTAAAAGTCTCATGTTGATTTTAGCCGCCTCATGCCCACATAGAGACAGCTTTTTTCTCCGAACGACCCAAGTGATTGTGTTCACTGAATATAAAAGTGTGGTGTCACTTGCTCCCGAATATGATCGTTATCAGGTCCATGTCCATTCAAAAATGTTATATTGGTGTAAGTTATGCTTTTTTGCTCCACTGATGCCCTAGTAATTGTATTCCTACCTGGTGGAGCCTCGAGAGAAAAGACCAGCCAGGGCTGCGCTAGAGGTCGGGGGTCTGGCAGCGGAGTGGACTGCAGAAAGTCATTGGTATGGAAGACCACAACATCAGCGCTGCTGAGCTGTGAGCGGTCATGAGTCACCACACAAGCGTTCACCTCACACTGTTGCTTGTGCAGCCTGTAAAAACAATAATTTCTTTATATATATCTAATTCATATGAGTTAAGACAATTGAGATGTCAGAGTTAAACAGGGTCAAATCTGGACTGTTCAGAATTCGTACAGCTTGATGGGGCATTGAACCCGCAACTCACGGCTTAAATCATGGCACTCTGAACTCTAACTACTGGGTCACTCTTTGCTGTCGAATATTTTCCTTAGACCAATCACTTATTTAATGGTTCTCTAATTTTCATCTTCTTCCTGAAATGTTTACAAGTGAATAATCATTGGTTCGTAACCTTTGTATATCTCGCTTTTCTTTCATAAGCTATAATTTGCACCTTCCTGAAGAACTGATTTGTACGTAGCACGCAAGTGCAGTATTTTCGTGTCACTCATCCTGCCGAACAAATTACTTATGTGATGTAGAGAACGTGAATTTCACCTGGCGAAGAAGGTTTCGTAGTTAGCCCACTCCTCTTTGGATGACATGCAGTAGCCCACTCACCTCGAGGTGGGCAGCCCACTCCTCTTTGGATGGCATGCAGTAGCTCACTCACCTGGAGGTGGGCAGCGCTTTCGACTCCATGTATACAACAGCCAGCACGAGGTACAAGCAAGACACACCAAGCGCCGTCAGCAACTTCCTCCTGAAGCTCATTTCACTGAAGAATAATTCAAACTGTAAGGTCATTGATCAAATAATTTTATAGTAAATAATAATAAATAATCCAAACTAAAACAGGGAATTTGGTTGTTAGTCGTTTTATCAGTAATCAAATTCATTACCGCACTCATGCGTTGATTTCGTCACTGCCTCACTGGTGAAAATGCTGCTTTCGGCTTAGCACTTTTTTTAGATTCTATTTGTATTCATTGCCTGATCCTCCGTATGTATGCATATCAGATCAAGATGAATGCATCGTGAATAAGTTCGTCATTCATCTGACCGTGGTGCAGGTACGGCGAGCTAAAGATTCCATCACTGGAGGTTAGCTAGTGACATACTTGAGCGTTCACTTCGTCTAAACATCTGCATTGTATGAGAAGCACTTCTCAGTAACTAAATCACTTAGAGAACATTTATTTCAGATAAAGTTAGATTCAATTAAACCACTGCCAGTATTTTTTGTTTGATTGAGCAACAGCGCTGGTCACAGCAAGGCATGCAGTGCGGCAGGTAACGCTACGTTCAAAAGAAGCACACTCGTTTGTCTGCCGCTCGTTGATCATCAGACAAATTTTCTTCCATTAATTAGGCGCCCTGTTGTGCTCGACTCTTTATCCTTTCGCGACGCTCATCTAATCGCATATCTGATGCGATTAGATGAGCGTTGCATTAAATTTGCGATTCGAATTAGAAAAGAGGCCTAAAAACAGCTTCTCTAACCACATCCCAGTCAGAAATCGCCGCAGTCTGGAAGCCAGCCGCGGGTGAAATTGCCTGCGCCAACGCTCGCCCCAGCGCAACGCCAGGGTGGTCAACAGCGCAGGAATGTCCACAGCAGCGCAATATTGCGGCAGCGCTTCTCGGCCTGGAAAGGGCATGATGCTGCAGTCAGTCTGTCCTACCGCGAGCGACCAGGCCAGCCGGCAAGCACTGCCAGCTTCCGCGCTATCGCGAAGGTGGTTGCCGCGATTGGCGGGACCGCTGCGCAAAATTCCCGCCGGCCAGAGGTGACCGAACGTGAATTTCGAGCAAAAAAAATCCCCACGCCCTTCACTATATATACCATCCTTACTTTGTGGATCTATATATAATAATTGTGGAGGGCATGGGGAATTATATAACAACGTACACCGACTAAATTAGAAAACGAATTTTAATGCAGTCATTCTGAGATAGTAATTAGGAACAAGTAAAACAAATTTTGACAGAAATAAAACGATTTACATGTTCGGGCCGTTTATTAGAACCTTAAGTGCATATAAACATTCCCAGCAGGCATCTGACGTTGAAACAACGTTGATTATTGGTTGATTTCAGGTTGAAATGTTGAACAACCAAAATTAAACGTCATATCAACGTCGAAATCTGACCAACACTAGAAGGGACGTAAAACAACCTTATTCCAACGTTGAAATAACATCGATATTGGTACGTTGAATTTTTACTAATTTTTAAACGTTGCATCAATGTTGATATTAGGTTGAGATGCTGAACAACCAAAATTAAACGTCATATCAACGTCGAAATCTGACCAAAACTAGAACGGATGTAAAACAATCTTATTTCAACGTGGAAATAACGTCGATATTGGTACGTTGAATGTTTACTAATTTTTAAACGTTGAATCAATGTTGATTTCAGGTTGAAGTGCTGAACAACCAAAATTAAACGTCATATCAACGCCGAAATCTGACCAACAATAGTAGGGACGAGAAACAACCTTATTTCCACGTTGAAATAACGTCGATATTGGTATGTTGAATTTTTACTAATTCTTAAACGTTGAATCAATGTTTATTTCAGGTTGAAATGCTGAAAAACCAAAATTAAACGTCTGATCAACGTCGAAATCTGACCAAACTGGAACGGACGTAAAACAACCTTATTTCAACATTGAAACAACGTCGATATTGATACGTTGAATTCTTACTAATTTTTAAACGTTGAATCAATGTTGATATTAGGTTGAGATGCTGAACAACCAAAATAAAACGTCATATCAACGTCGAAATCTGACCAAACTGGAACGGACGTAAAACAACCTTATTTCTACGTTGAAACGCTGTCGATATTGGTACGTTTAATGTTTATTTATTGCTAAACGTTGAATCAATTTTGATATCAGGTTGAAGTGCTGAACAACCAAAATTAAACGTCCGATCATTGTCGAAATCTGACCAAAACTAGAACAGACGTAAAACAACCTTATTTCAACGTTGAAACAATGTCGATTGTGACGAACTAATCTTGTATAATAGCTAATTAATCGCGTCACTCAAAGTTCGGATGGTCTAATTGTCACGTCCACCAATGACCGGAAATTAAATGCAACTTCCCTATTGGTTTTATCAGCAAGAGCTTGGACTGAGCGGATAGTTACTCGAACAAACGTTTTAAGTTTATTAAAGATAAACGGCAAAAAAATATAAACAAATAACACTAATGATTTACAGAGGTGCGGCATATGAAACGAACTAACAAATTAAATGCGGAGGAAGTTAAAGTGCGATGAGAGCAAAATGCGAGGAGAGAGCTGGAGTATTGAGATCTGAGAAAACGCACGATCCTACAACAGAAAACAAAGTAAATATCTACGCATGACAAGTCGTTATATAGACAAAAATCACGATATTCCATCTAGTATTCCAATCTAAATTTCACCAGTAAAGCAGCAACTTACCCTGGCGTCTGAGTCAAAATCCTATAAGAGAGGAACCAGGACGCAAGTCGGGATCGGCATAGTATCTGACGGCTATAATCAATTCAACACCGACGTCAGAGTCGGTCCTACTTAAACTTCGTAGTCTGACATACAGTAGTGGGAAATTTGCAGCAACACTTCATTGCATCAATATTGGTACGTTTAATGTTTATTTATTTCCAAACGTTGGATCAATGTTGATATCAGGTTGAAGTGCTGAACAACCAAATTTAAACGTCCGACCAATAACGAAATCTGATCAAAACTAGAACAGACGTAAAACAACCTTATTTCAACGTTGAAACAATGTCGATATTGGTACGTTGAATGTTTATGTATTTTTAAACGTTCAATCGATGTTGATTTTAGGTTGAAATGCTGAACAACCAAAATTAAACGTCCGATCAACGTCGAAATCTGACTAAAACTAGAAAAGATGGAAAACAACCTTATTTCAACGTTGAAAAATGGTCGATATCGGTACGTTGAATGTTTAGCTATTTACCAGCATGGAACTAATGTTATTACACCAACATTGACTGAGATACATATATATAAGTGTACGATTAATGACCAGAGAATGCAGTTCAATTTTCAAGGAGTCGAACAATTCTTTAGCTTATTTCTATTGCTCTAGCACGCGAGCTGCCGTGGTCAAAGTTGCCAAGGCGTCGCGCGGTCTCCAGCGATCCCGGGTTCGAATCCTGCCACGGACGAAAAACAGATTGGTTCTTCAACGTTGATTCAATCAGAGAATTTGACGTTGCAGCAATGTCGTAGTAGTAACATCGATTCAACGTTGCATTGTAACGTCAGTACGACGTTTCATGAGAGACGTTGCTTCAATTTTCATTTTAAACCTGTTTTCACCCCGATCTCAATGTCGTAATGCGTAGTTGTTTCAACGTCGATTCTACCATAGAATTCAACGTTGCAGCAACGTCGTAGTAGCAACATCGATTCAACGTTGCATTGTAACGTCAGTACGACGTTGCATGAAAGATGTTGCTTCAATTTTCATTTCTGAACCTCCTTTCACCCCGATATCAATGTCGTAATGTGTAATTGATTCAACGTCGATTCAACCATAGAATTGAACGCTGCAGCAACGTCGTAGTAGCAACATTGATTCAACGTTGAATTGTGACGTCAGTACGACGTTGCATGAAAGATGTTGCTTCAATTTTCATTCTAAACCTCCTTTCACCCCGATCTCAAGGTCGTAATGTGTAGTTGATTCAACGTTGATTCAACCACCGAATGCCTGCTGGGTTCTAACTACCTACATAACATTTTTTGGGTAAAACGTAAAGCCTTACACATGGAGTTTAAGCAGTCGACAACTATATATAAGAACAAAACATGATTAGGTACGATAATAGTTGACTAGTGGCACAGAAGTTGACTAGTGGCACAGCAGTTGTCTAGTGGCACAGCAGTTGAATAGTGGCACAGTAGTTGATTAGTGGCACAGCAGTTGACTTTTGGCACAGCAGTTGGGTAGATGCACTGGCTGACTCCCCTGAAGAAGTGAGAAAGTTGATGTTGAAGGTAAGTAAGAAAACACTCCTATGCAAATATATGACAATAAATTCTACGAATAAATTTGGTACATAAAGGAAATTCATACATCAAATTCATCTAAGCACTTCTATCAAAATAATGTTCAAATAATACTAAGAAATAGAAAAAAAACATCAAGTAATGCTGATTTCAAATTGATAGAAATATCTCATCATTTGCCCTAAATAAGATTTCTATTAATGAAATATTTTATCTTTGATTCGTCCTCACATCCATATTGCCATTCATTGACATAAAATTTGACTAGAGCAGACAAAGACCTTAGACGAACTTGTGCCTCACAAAATGCTACCTGCGATAAATCGTTCTCTGACATCTGTATAGTTAGTGCCTTGAAGATAGCATCGTCTTTGAACATGTACGAGCAAGAAGCACCTTAGTTAGGTCGGGTATCAATGTGACAGCATTCCCGCGCTGCGCGTACCGAAAATGTCTAGTAGAGCTGAAAAAGTCCCTTCATCATGAAGTAGAGATGCTAACTTGGGCGTCCATTTGATTTCTCACTTTTATTAACAATCCTCGTGTAGTGCAATAAGCAGAAATTTGACAGAATATCAGGTCACCCGATATCACTCCTGCACTCGATATCACTGCAGTAAGTGCCGTGGAATGAGTACTTGACTGTCCACCCGATTCCTCCGCGAATGTCGATAGCTTTGCAGGCAAAGTTAGTCGCGTTTAGCTGCATTCAACATTGGCCTGCAACAAAATGGATTTCATCAGTTTTGATCAGTGAACCTGTCACCAGTAATACGAGCTCACAGACGTGCTTAAGTTCTATCGACTCTGTCATCTCGATTAGTTCCAAAATATCAGCTAATGTAATTAATATAGAAGGAAAATAAAGTTTTTTACGGGGGCACATTTACAAATAACTTCGAGACAAAAAGTTAATTTCAGATCATAATCATAACGTTTAACTAGATTCGAGTGGATTGACAAAGGAGGCAAAAGGCAAGCCGCAAGCGTTCCTTTCGATAGCAATGCAGTAGGTTAGGCTGGAGATAAATCATTAACGAAAAGCAGGGTTTCATGACTTGCAGTAACCAAAATTTCCCCATGACAGTTGCGCATGAGACCTTAAACCGTATGAAAATACATTAAATTCTGACGTTTTTCTGTTTCTTACCTTTAATATTTATCCAAAATTAACCGAATTCTTTCGTGTTTACTGCACCACACATCCCCGGTACTTCCTGCACCAGTAAAGTATAGTATAGACTCTAGAGCGTAGGCTGTCCGGCGCATGCGCACCGCGCAGCGCGGCCCGCGCATGCGCAGGGCAGTTACTTGCATTTGAGAAGCATGTGAGTTCTGCAATACGTCCAGTCGTATTCATTACCGCTTGGCGTTCATTTGGTATTTCTACTATTTTGTGCACTTATTTTTATTTTTAATCTCAGATCATTCACTGATTTCGCGTTTTTCATCGAATTTATGTGAATTAACTGAATACACATGATACTGGATGGAACTAGTTTCACAAATACTGGCGACATGGATTCGCTGCAGTATAGAATAGAACTGTCGAAAATAAAAAATGTAGAAAATAAAGAATCATGTAAACCTCATAGTTTTAGAGAAATCAAATAAGTGAATAATTCAATCCGTTTCTTCCGGTATAAGCTCCACACGAAGATTCATGCCTAGAAGGTTCTTTCACTATTCCTCCGCCTTCCTCACCCTTCACCCCCTTCCTCTCCCTGCCTCCTCAAAGCTTGAACCGTTACCGCCGGCATATTCGACGTAGGCCGCGGTAGAGGTGCGGCCAGTGGCCTGCCGCAGCTTTTGCCGACCGAGGCCTCGCGCTGTTCGAGGCAGATGAGGCCATATCATCGCTAGACTGCTAGGACGCGAGGTGAAGTCGGCAAAAACGGCCTAGATTTGCGCGTCTGCGAACGTCTCTGCGGCGAACGGCCGCATTGACTGCGAGAATTTCGAACTGGGATTGGAAGACAATCATACACATAAATAATACAAGGCAAATGTGTTATTATTGTGAGCGATGATGCTTTGGTAGTACACGATACGATATTGAATGGTAATTAAGTATAACCTGAGGGTTGGTCCGGTTGTATCGTGGTCCGAGGAAATTGAGAAACAGCGTAAACGATTATAGAATATTACTTAGGATTAAAGTTCGGCTTTTAGTTAAGGATGGAATAGGGTTATTGGTTGATGTTTTAATTAACACTGATGTCTTCGGCGTCCAGTTATGGTAAGGAAAAGTCTAGGGTATATCCGAGTGTTCTCTCCTCTGGCGTTGAGTTGCGTTACTGTCTTGTTTTATATGGACAGGAGCAAGAGGTATACAGACAGCAGTCCTTACCCATGACTGAGGCTTCCGGAATCCAGGTCTGGGCAGAGCTCATAGGTCTGGGCAGAGCTCATATAGCTTCGAACTATATAGGTATTTGCTTGGCAAAGAACTCTCCCTAGCTGAGCACGAGTCTCGAGAAAAACCTTGTAAAATGATCTAGATTTTCCTGGACAAAATCAAATTCTCCGTTTCGAAAAGACGCAGAACAGTCCCCGCCATGATCACTTGCCATTTCCAAACGATGGATAATGTGGCAGCAAGCAGAACAAACAAGAAGAGTCAAGCGATCAGATGTCAGGTGCCTTCGGGGATCCACCACAAGAGACAAGGCTTCAAAACACACGGTTTCATGAACATTAATTTACTTCAATTTACTTTACTTTACCTTACTTTACGTTACTCTACTTTTACGTTACTTTACTTTACCCAGTTACGATTCCGACTGGCACGGCACCATTATGTTGGGGACTAATCAATAAATAAGCATTCTCTGACCCCGAACACTTGATCAATTTCTCGCAAATTCAGGGTCTGCCATATTTATGGTAACGGATGTTTGCTATATAAATAAAAATTGGTTTCCGGGGACTTTTCTTTTATAATGAAGCTTAATATAATCTTTTAATTCATCTATTTTATATTGCAGAAGTCTAACGTGTCTAAATTTACTATTACTAATGGCAGTAGATAGCAATGCAATTGTAACCCTTCATGAAAAGGGCGAGAGTAATACAGTCATTGCAAAAAAAAGCTCCAAATTCGTCGTGAAACTGTGTGGAAGGTGTTAAAAAAATCAAGAAAACTGGTGAAACATGCAATCGACCTGGTCAAGGAAGTGTCCGAACAAAACAATTGGTCTAAAAGCACGAAGGAGAAGTTGAGGAGAAACCCTCGTCGCTCAGCTGCAAAATTGGCTGCAGAATCAGGAGTCAGTCAGACATCAATGCGTAAAGTCCTCAAAGATGACCTCAAAACCTTCCCTTACAAGATGCAAACAAGGCATGAACTAACAGACCGTCATGAACGAATGAGGCTCGAAAGTTGCCAGCACATTCTGGATCTCATTGAGGATGACAGGCTGCCCAACTTGGTGTTCAGTGACGAGAAAATATTTGACATTGAACAAAGAGTTAACCGTCAAAATGACAGAGTTTGGAGTCGGGATGGATCTGTGGCAACCAGAACAGCAACACGACGTCAGAATCCCATGTCTGTGATTGTTTGGGCCGCGGTAACCGCCACTGGGAGGTCCCTATTCGTTTTTGTCCCCTCAGGAGTGAAATTGAACAGTCAGCGATACATTTCGGACATTTTGGAAGCTGTGTTGTTACCTTGGGCCCGTAAACACTTCAACGGCTCACCATGGAGTTTTCAACAAGATTCTGCCCCATCACATGGCTCAAACATGACCCAAAACTGGATTCAGGGTTACATCCCAGCGTTCATTGGCAAAATGAATGGCCCTCAAGAAGCCCTGATTTGAATCTTTTCGACTTTTATGTGTGGCTATTTTAGAGAGTAGGGTTTGCAGAACACCTTATGATTCTTTGGATAGTTTGAAGTCAAAATTGACACGAGAATGGGACTCGATCCTGTCAAGAAATGCTGCGTGTCTCCTGTGAGGCTTTCACGCGTAGATTGGAGGCCGTCATTAAAAATAAGGGTGGTCATATTGAATAAATATGTCTGAGAATTGTTTAGGTAATTCTTGGCTACTAGCTCATCCAATAAAAAAAAACAATGCACCTGTTAGTTTCATTGAGAAAAACAAAAAGCATGCGTTGCCATATATATGGCGGACCCTTTAAAGGATGAATAAAAACTGACAAATTAAGAACTATAATAATAAATGAACGATAAATACAAGAAAACAAATAACAAAACTATAAACCGTGTGCCTTTCTAGCCCTTGCCTATTAACCCGTAATCATGTCCTAGGTTCGGAGCCCCGCTGAAGAGCACGAATAAATATAAATTAAGGACTTGAATCATCACAACACTAACGAATGAATATAGCACACAAGTAATAAATTAACATGAATAATATTCAATATCACCAGAAAGGCCACCACTATATCAAGACTGAAGATTAACACGATAAACAATGCAAGTACTAACCTCTGTGGTGGATCACTTAGCAATGACAAGTTAGATGACATGTCTACACGAGGTGACGTAATCGTTCACTCAAAAACAAAATGACAATATACGTAACCTAACTATCGATGAAATTATTACATTGAAAGACGTTCCCTAACAATGACAATGCTGGTGGGCTCTTCCAGCACAATGCGAGTGACGTTGTGAGATTATCTCATGTGGTTCACTTGCCTTCCAGGTTGAAGGTAGCTAATGAGACAGCGGTACGGTGTCCTGGTTGTTGATCGAATTTGTCCGATATAGTCCAAACGATGAAGATGTCTACAACCTTCTTTGAAGCGAAATTTAACATTTTGCTCCTTCCAAGTTTAGTTTATTAGCGTCTTTAATAAACTTAAACCACTTCCTGATATATGTCTTTCGATCTATTAACGTCATCTGAAGAATTGTCCTACTCCCTGATTATTTAAATCAGCGAATTCTCTGGTCAAAAAGTACGCTTATTTTGGACAATGCTATTCGGTCCCACTCATTTCCTTGACTGTGCTGTGAAATTTTATGTTCGAAATGGTATGGATACCAAGTAAGAGTTTCAAATAGCACCGTGAGCCAGGCATAAAAATCGCTTATTACATTCAGCAGGGAGAACTGATAATATGAGTCAGAAAGCCCTCTCATGTAAAAATGTATGACTATGTTGAAGAAGTGAAGTTCGAGAATTTTTTCGAACGTAGTTGTTGTATTGTTTTCATTTACAGCGTTGCCAATGTCACATCTAAACAGTTGCCAACTTCTTAATTGCTGTGATTGTAAGTCCTTCTCATATGGTGGTGAAGATTTACTACGGATCGTTTTCATGGTGACCACCACTGATTTGCCATGATTTACGATTTACCAGTAATTTTAAAATAAATTTTTTACGCAATAAAATAAATAAGAAATGAGTTTCGCACGCACAAGTACACGAGTACACTGTACATGTATAGCACCCCTGGTAATTTGAGATGTATTCAATTAATAATAACATATTTCATAAAACATTCCTGGAGCCTGTCGTTATTCATACCAACATTCTAAAGCCTAGATTAAATTAACATTGGAAAAATACCGTCGAACGGGATAATAAGGGACGGGCGGGGTAAATCGGGACAGTCGTCTCACATTTCGTGGAAATGTTGTAGCAGTTAAACTACCTAAAAAAAAATCCATGAAAAAAGGGATGAGAGGTAATCCCTTAGAGGTAAATGAAAAAAATCTCCTAAAATCCATTTACTACCTCCAAAAAATCCATGAAAAAATTGTTAAAAGTAAGATTTCGGAAAAGTACCTCTGCTAAGGTCTGTAGCAAAAAAATATTCACGGTACTAAAAAATATTACGTACATAAAAGTTGCACACAGGTGTTGGCCTATAAACGCGATTGACGGAATATGCGTATCTCATTCACAAAAGAAATGGCGGCCATTTCCGCACGACGAAGTTATATGGGACACCCCCGGGGTAATAGGGGACACCCCCAAAAACGCATTTACAGTAGAACTTCAGCTTGGAAAGGCTCCAGTTAACCAAAAAATAAATTACCAACAAAAAATTTTGATTACATTTTCTTTGCTCAGGGAAAAAATTTCATTTAACGAAAAATTAATGCATCATCAGGCATCACAAATTGTGCATAGAATGTCAGAGAGAATTTTGTACCGGGCAACATAGAATGAAAATTAATTAACCTAAACAATGATTTATTTATCCAAAAAATTATATGGTTGTCATTAAAATATTCCTTTCTGCTTCAGGTATGTTTTTACGATATTTTTTTGCTTGAGTGAATTCACTTGACACAATTAAAATGCGTGAAATTACAAGCTGTCCTGTAGGCTTACAGATACAGAAGAAATACTACATGGCTGCTGATATGAAGCTTGCAGAAGACAAGGTCGTTGAAATACACAATGGCATGTCCATGATACGGTAATATCACATCAATAATACGATAATATATGGATATGGTAATATTATATCAATAGTGGAAAAACGAGTAAAAAACACAGAAAATGTCGTTTCTCTACATCATCTAAAATGGAAGAGGAGTCCTTCTGAGTATTGTTAGTAATGGATGAGTTCACTTTGCATGCTTCAAACGTTTTAAAATCGAGTTTTATTTCAAGTGTCCAAGATTACCATGTTTCCAGGGGTAATTACATTACTTGTGACATGCCCTTAGCAGAGTTTCAGGAACTGTTTAATTACACTATAAAGTAGTACTCTTTTGCATTGTGTTGATTAATAAGGATGAGCACCCATTTTCTGGAGAAGTATTTCAAAAATTTTAATCAATTTTACATTTCAAAAACCATCATCAATCGTGTGTACGAGCGGCAGCTGTGCTGCTCACCCTATGTTAAGTACTTGATTCTGCTGTAGGGTTCTCACCATGGTTAAGTGGGCAGGGTTCAATGGTAAGATGTTATTGGCATCTGTGTTGCTCATCCTAGTGTGAGTCCGGGGCTCTACCAAACGGTTATTATAATACATTCATCTATACTCTAAATGTATTTTGCTAACTATGATACTTAAAACTATTAGGATGTATGGCCATGTTTTGATGGGGGTATTCACCCATTCTTCAAAACTGTGCCGAAATGATCGTTTCATACTACTAACGCCGAAGGTATCACTTAATTGTTTCTATCGCCAAAATTTGGCTACTTAATTCTGAGCAATGTAATTAAAATTTATGATCCTTTAAAACCCGACAGTCAGTTATTCCCAAATTTTATAATTATTCCAAAACATTTAATTCCGTTTTGTAAAGTTTCCCTTCGGGGGCAGGTTTTGTGTCTCAAGTTAAACTTGTTTGCCTGCAGATTTCATGGTCGAAGACTATCATGGAGGACCGAGCCGGTAAGTTAAGTTGCAAAACAGCCTTTAAATTCCCTTTTACTTAGAGTTTCCTTATCTCACTCCAGAAATAGATTGAAAAGGCTATCTACCGCTACAAATTCAATGCGTCATTCCGATGTCATACCTAAAATTAGACTCCTGCGCTTCGGAATAATTTTCTCGAAATGAACCGGGACAAACGGGACGAGACGGGAAATTGCCTGGACAAAAAACGGGACAGAGGTAAAATTTGTCCCCGAATAAATATATGAACCGGGACGAGACTTGTGCCCCGGACGTTAAAACTTCTGTCCCGGCAATTATGAAGCGATACGAGATAAGTAGAAATGAAACGAGAATTAACGTAACGAGACGAGACATACCTTGAATATTCGAAACAAAACGAGACGTTTTGAGCGAGCGGATTGAGGAATAACAAGTTAGCTCCTGATTGTTAATGAGCAGTTGCCAGTCCTATACAGTTGTGGCGAAATTTGGCTGTCAAACTTATTTGGCAGTTAAATTAGTGGGCAGATTTGGCGATGTATGGCTTAATAATGAGTGAATGATGTCACTGTCTAGCCTTTACTTGCGCCTTTCGCGAGAATTGTACGAGTTCAGTACGCGTTCCGTACGAGTTCAGGCACTCATCGCGAGTTAGTGTCACTTTGTCTATTTCTATTAGTCAGAAAGCTTGGAGACTGTTGAATGGTTCTCTTTTGTCTAGCTGTGCAAGATGCCAAGAGAGAAGGGCAATATTTGAACATTTTTTAGGTGCTCAAAGCCGGTGAGACTCATGATGACAAAGGTGTAAGCCAGATAAGCAGCCGATGTAAACTATGTGGCAATATTTACAGGGCTAATGATGGCAACACATCCTCTAAAACCTCTACCAGTACAAAATGTGAAATAGCAGGTGCAAGTGTTACCCCAGCAGGCATTCGGTGATTGAATCAACGTTGCATCAACTTCCTATTACGACATTGAGATCGGGGTTAAAGGAGAAGCAACATCTTTCATGCAACGTCGTACTGACGTTACAATGCAACGTTGAATCAATGTTGCTACTACGACGTTGCTGCATCGTTGAAACAACTACGCATTATGAAGTTGAGATCGCGGTGAAAAGAGGTGTAGAATAAAAATTGAAGCAACGCCTCTCATGAAACGTCGTACTGAAGCTGCAATGCAAAGTTGAATCAGTGTTGCTACTACGACACTGCTGCAACGTCAAATTCTCCGGTTGACTCGACGTTGGAGAACCAACCTGTTTTTCGTCCAGAACAGGATTCGAACCCGGGATCGCTGGAGATCGCGCGACGTCTTAGCAACCTTGACCACGGTAGCGCGCGTGCATAAGCAATAGAAATAAGCTAAAGAATTGTTCGACTTCTTTAAAATTGAAATGCATTCTCTGGTCATTGATCGTACACCTATATGTATTTCATTCAATGTTGGTGTGATAACATTGGCTCCATGCTGGTAAATAGCTAAACATTCAACGTACCGATATCGAAAATTTTTCAACGTTGAAATAAGGTTGTTTTACGTCCTTTCTAGTTTTGGTCAGGTTTCGACGTTGATCGGGCGTTTAATTTTGGTTGTATAGCATTTCAACCTGAAATCAACATTGATTGAACGTTTAAAATAAATAAACATTCAACGTACCAATATTGACGTTGTTTCAACGTTGAAATTAGGTTGTTTTACGACCTTTCTAGTTTTGGTCAGATTTCGACGTTGATTGGACGTTTAATTTGGGTTGTTCAGCATTTCAACCTGAAATCAACATTGATTCAACGTTTGAAAATGCGTAAGCATTCAACGTACCAATATCGACGTTATTTCAACATTGAAATAAAGTTGTTTTACATCCGTTCTAGTTTTGGTCAGATTTCGACATTGATATCGCGTTTAATTTTGGTTGTTCAGCATTTCAACTTGAAATCAACATTGGTTCAACGTTTTAAAATAATTAAAAATTCAACGTACCAATATCAACGTCATTTCAACGTTGTAATAAAGTTGTTTTACGTCCCTTCTGGTGTTGGTCAGATTTCGACGATGATATGACGTTTAATTTTGGTTGTTCAATATTTCAACCTGAAATCAACCAATAATCAACGTTGCTTCAACGTCAAATGCCTGCTGGGACACTACTTATCTTAAGTTAGTTAGTTAGTTTAGTGGCCAAATGTTTACTAGCGCTTCAGCTATTAAGCTATCTCGCACCGAAAGTCAAGATGAACATCACCATAGAGGTGGAAGGTCTCAATTATTCATCACCCACAAGGGGCGGAAGGTCTCAGATGTCCAGCCCGCTGAAGCTGGCTAGAAGGAAGCAGCGTTAGCATCTCAAAAGAGACGAAGTGACAAGGAGGAACAGGTGAAAAGCAACAGAGACGAAGACACTCGAACAAGAGGTCGCTTACACGGGACGTCGGCCGCCCGCACGAGAGAGACAGAGAAGGGAAATGTAAGGAATCCTGCCTACATAATAACTTAACCCCACAACTGAGATCTGCAGTCAGACACCGCGAGCTCAGCGGTGGGGCGCTCAGGAACAATCCCCCTAGGAGCGCGAAATCCCATAGGACTTCTGACGAGCACAGACACCCGTCAGAAGTCCCCCCTGAGGGGTACTTATCATAAGATGCCTTAGTCCAAATGCAAATAAAATCAGAGCAAGGGCTGTCACTCGAGACCCTGTTGCTGGACAATCTAGTGCTCCAACTGATAGACCTTAACTAGCGGAAACTTAATTTAATTATAAACTTTGTCATTGAAGATTTTTTTTACTCTTCGGCAGGAAAAAACATATTTAATGTGCATTGCAGTACAACATTGCAAATGGAAAATTAAGGAATGTGCAAATTTTCATTATTATTTTTATTTGCCTTGTCATGTTCAAGTGCCATGTTAAATTACGAAATGTAGCAAAAACAATCTTTATTGCCGCTCCCACAATCGGAATTCTCAAGGAATACGTCCCAAGTTATTGTGTGTCTGTAAACTAAAATCAAAGTCTACATCCCATCATTAAGTGGTTCATCTCGTTATGTTCCGTTATAAAAGATACAAATTCCGGGAAATTTTACAACTCCTATTTTAACTGGGACATCTCGTCCCGTCTCGGTATCGTCCCGGAAGTACTGAAGATTGTCCCGATTTTTATTGCGAACCGGGAAAAAGCTTCTTGTCTCGTCTCGAATGGAAAAAAGGTCCAAACTCAGGAGTCTACCTAAAATCGTCAATTTTGAGATGATAACGACGATGATAGCAGTGGTAAGATGTTTTATTCCATGTAACCATCATTAGAGCTATTAAAAATTTTTTTTGAGCATTTACGAGAGCCTGTAAATTTATAAGAAATAATGAACAAAATACATTGATTCATGTGCTTTGATTAGGAAATTTTCAAATAATCTTTCATTGATGACCAAAGAATATTTCAAGACGCTTAAATGTTCCGCATCATGTTTCAGATTGAATCTGCACTTATTCTCTAAGTTGGATATGAAATGACACTTTTCATAGCGATGTTTTGAAAAATTTCTACTCTGATTTGTATAAACCTGAATAATTATATGATTTAATCGTAACTTGATCTAATTGTAATCACGATTCAATCCGATCATCAATATCGTTGAGCATAACGGGAAAATCATGCATTCAAAATTTACCGCATCCTTAAAAATGTTCTAATACTCATCCATGTCCTGAGTTATTCTTTAAATCAAGAGAGAATACTTCTGGGCAGTTACTTATTCTCTCCCTCACTCTCTATATTGCAACCTAACAGCAAACAGGAGCAAGCTACACCACTGTCTATTGCTTGGTACGAGCAGCAACTGCCGGAGCAACTCTGACTTGGGGAGCACGCAGGTGTTGACGTCAGAACTGTGGTTCCATAGGTGCTAATGCTGCAACTGTATATGTAAAGGTGCTGATGCCGCAACTGTGGGTGCATATGTGCTAATGCTGCAACTGTGGGTGCATATAGGTGCTAATGCTCCAACTTTATGTGCAAAGGTGTGATGCCGCAACTGTGGGTGCATAGGTGCTAATGCTGCAACTGTGGGTGCATAGGTGCTAATGCTCCAACTGTATGTGCAAAGGTGCTGATGCCGCAACTGTGGGTGCATAGATGGGAATGCTGCAGCTGTAGGCGCATAGGTGATAATACCGCTACTGTAGGTGCAGCGAAAAGAGCGAACCGTCCCGAGGAAAATCGCGGGTCTCCCATGACAGTTTCAATGCTGATTAGGAAACATTTTCTCGATTCTGGCAGTTTTAGATTAAATAGCCACAAATTGGGCACTGTCTTTATCTCGTACGGCTAACTGATTTGAAGTCTGAACGAATTTTCAGTCTTATATTGAATGATTGTTAGCATTGTTATTGTCGGAAGTTGATTTTACTTTGCTGCTTAACTAACTTTAAAATAATAGATCCCTTTTCTGAAATTTCAATGAATTGTCAATAATGACTCGAAACAAAAAATTTATCACTCGAATGAAAAAAATAAAATTCCCGGAGAGATTTTTAAGTCATTATGTAGACGTCTTTTTAGGCTGCTCTCGATCTGAATGCTGTGAGATGATTCTGCTATGAGAGCCTTTACTTCTGAGTGTTCATCGGATTACTTCACCCCCAAACGACGGCAAATAAAACGCTTCAAGGAAGACACAAATAATAATGTAAATTCCGCTGTTATTTGTAGCACGTTTATTTTGTTGTTGTTCTTCAATTCTATGAACCATGTTTTTATAAATGGATGTTGTGAGGTTGTTGTCCGCACTACTACGAAGCTTAGCACTTCAAGTCAGGGCTAGCCTGTCCAACTATAGAGCACATCGTCTCATGTGTCCCAGGGAGGCGATAAGAGCTATTAGGCTACACAAGCGCTTTTACAAAGAACGAGTGGAGTTCGGTATCGTGTAATGTAATGTAATTGACCTTTGAGTATGATAATACTATTTTCTTTATGTTTTCATGATTTTAATTTCAATTTACTCTCATTATTTCTTTATCTTTCAGGGCGGAGCCGTGATACTGCCCTGTAGTTAAACAAACCTAATATTCTGATATGCAGCGGTTGAGGCATTAGCCTTGTAAATTCAGTTGGAACAGTATCAATTCATAGATGTTTTTATCGATTTGTAAACGTATCAGTTAGCCCTTGGGTACTGCAAAATAACTATAAAATATAACCATATATGATATGCCTTTAACATATTGTAAAGTTTTAGTAACGAACTCCTGGAAACGAGAATGAATTTACGATCTACGGTAGCGAACATGGGCTCATTAGCAAGAGTGGACGATCGAGGGATGAAGTGCAGGTGTGACCGAACAAAGACAAATGCAGTGCACGGTGATTTATTGCAGCTGCAGGTGTCGTATGTTCAATGAGGCTCTATTTAATTAAGATTATTGCAGCTGCAGATGACGCATGTTCAATTAGGCGCTAGTTAGTCCAGGAGATATCAAAGCGTGTAAATCGCAATAATCTATTCAAATTTTATTGAACATTTACGAACCTAAAACCTGCTAGGTTAATTTTGAGAAGAAAAAATTTTGGTCCATAGCTGAAGATTCGAGAAAAGTTTGCAATTCGATGTTCAGCAAAATTTGAGGATTAGTCAATGCATTTCCTTCGACGGACCATCAACCGCAAATTAGCCAGAATATTGTACGTACGTAATTCAGGCATCACCGTTATAATTTAAATATAAAATACCGTTAAACGTTTTAATACTGTGAATAAATCTAAGTAAGCTTTTAATGACGGTTCGGTACGCCACGCACAGTATCTGTATTTGCAATTAATGAAAATTATAAATTATATTATGTTTAGAAGCTATTAATTGTACCGGACTTATCGTTAACAGACTTAAATGAATTCATACATTTTTCATTACTCTTGGCTGTGGAATAAACGAAGCTATATAACGTAGTGCACCATCAAAACTGCCCTATTACCATTAGATTCCGCCAGTCCATTGAAACATTATTCAACTTTTCATCGGTTTCATTAGTGACTTTTCTACAATTTTTTGAAAGTCGTATTTTCCACTGTTTTATCGATACCGCGAATGAGTTGACGAAAAATCTCATTGGTGTTTGATAAATTTTTTGACATATTTTAACCATTAAACTATGTTAACCTTTTACCATTCATCGCAGTACATTTTTAATGTTTGGAAGCGATAGTTGAATTAGATCAAATTCCGTTGGGGCCGTATTATCAAAACTTCGTAAGTACGCAAAATCGACTTACGAGTGGCGTTGCTATAACAACGTAATACTAGCGGTGGTATTATAAAAACATTTGCGTGAGAAAAATGGGCGCGGGAAAAAAATTTAGGCTTTTAGCTAAGACTTGCGTACGAAAGTTTTGATAATGCCAAAATTAGGGTGTATTTACGTACCACAGAACTTTTTTGTCGTAAGTACAAAAAGTTACGAAGCTTTGATAATCCGGCCTGTTCTTACAGCAGTTTCAATCGGCGTCGCCTCAGCTATTGTAGGTCGGTGCCATAGTTGTTCCACTTTCTTAATCAAGTAATAGGTTCCTACTACTACTTGTTCCTACTGTGCTTGTTCTTCACCGAGTTTTTACACAGAACGCATACATATATAATGGCGAAAAAGCCGAGTGCGGAACTACGTGGAGCTGTCAAAATACATATCAGATTTGTCAGTTAAAAACATATCTGATAAGATAAGAACATATGAATTAATTAAGCGTTAAAAAGTTTATTTAACAAGTTTCGAAGATTTTGAAGAATGAATCTCAACGTTCCCGAATGGCTTCTCAACAATGAAGACAAACAATAGAAGTAGTGAATCTAAATTAGAATATAATCTTATCGAAATTTGAGTTTATTTTGAAGTCCAAATCTTGTTAAGTAAAAATTTTTGTAAAACGTTGTAATGGGGAGATTAATGGAGGCAATTGAATACACACGCTTCATTTATGCCGGCGAATGTTACACGCTTCGATCTAGAAGGCTGAATTTTGATTATTTTACTGATTTGATAATAGTGATCATTGCTAACATGGCATAGTTTGAAAACGCTGCTCATTTTGTTTTGTTTCTGGTGGTAGTCTACTTAAAAAAAATCCGTTTTTTAGCACATTTTGTAGCTGTGGGAAAGATGTGGCGAACGCAGCAAGCCGCATGTATGTCTGTGCATTAGTTTTTGCGGTAGAAGTTTCAAATGCATATGAAATGAACATACTGGTATTTATTTTATAAGCATTGTTTACACAGATTTAAAAAATAGGATTCTTTATTATTCGCGTTAAACTGGATTAAAATAAGACATGATGGCTCCCTCAATACTATAAATAGGCGATGAAAAAGCTAAGGATACATTATCAAGCAAAATTCTTAGTCTCACTTCTTTTGATAAGTTATTGATCATTTCTTGATTAATTACTCTTTTTTAATCAATTTTACTTACGGTCTCCTGAGCAATTCGAATTGACATTATTTTTTCGTCTCATTTATTATCTATTTTCTACTTTAATTTTCAGGTTACTTAATTGATACACATATCATTCGATTCTTAAATAGAATATTTAACGGCCGTTGCTTTCTTTTCTAATCTATCAATGGCTCAGATTATATATTGTAAATACTAGGGAGATAGATGGGGTGAAAAAGGGGAAAAATCCACGAACAAAATGAAAGGATGGCGAATCGAATATAATATGTCTCTCGATGTTGTAACTCGTTGAACAAATGAGGAGATAAATGATTTATAAAAATCCCTCTTGTTTCCTTTATGTTATGCATTTTACAAATTCCTCCTTTTTCTAAAAAAAACATCATTCGAATGAAAAAATCTCGTATCAGTGTTTTATATATAAATGTGTATGAAGTTTCAGAAAGATTGGTCAGTAAACAGAACGACCTACTCAAGTGATTGAATAGTCAGTATACTACACATTATTTGAAGTAAAGCAATTTAAGACAAAACCCAATTCCCCTCTTAGGCAGTCTTTCCTATTTCCGGCATACTTTCTCTCGAAAGCACTGAATGAGTTATAAATAGGATGATTTGCTAAATTACATACATGCCATTTCATGACGCTTGGCATGAAATTTGCATTGAGCTGATTGGCAATTGCAGGGAATTTTGCCTCCAACGGCGATAGAAATATTGAGAAGGTTACTATTATTAGAACTCCTCATATAATTAGTTATTCTTCAGCATTAAAGTGCTCGGTGGTAATTTCCGAAATCGGCCTCTTGGAAAGTGAAGGTTTTTCCCAGTTAAAATTTAAGGCCGTGGCGCCGTTGTTTATCGGCGTGGAGGGCGATTATGAGCGCGCAACGGCAGATTGGCCGCTTCTCCCAAATCTCGGCGATATTGCGCTCGTCGGCGGGAGGCGATGGACGGGCCGCTCTGCGACCATCGGCGATAATTTGCGCGAGACTTTAAGGTTGTTTACAAACGAGGGGCCGCCTTCTATTTACGACCATGTTTCGGCTGCTATATATATATACAGTATATATTGGTGTAGTTAGGCAGAAGCTTTTCTCTTATGCAAGTTTGATTGAAGACCAGAGCATGCTTTTTATTAACAATCTTCTTGTTCGTTTTTTCTTTATAGCGTCGAGTTCTTTAGCGGTCTTGTATACAGGAGAAGTTACTTGCGAAATTATAGGCCTTAGTGGGTTGTCTTCTTTATGAGTTTTGACAATACCTAACCTGAACCATCTCAAGAATAATATTCGTGAAGCCGTCGCCAACATTCCTATTGATATGCTGGGAAGAGTCGACACCAATTTCCGTACACGAATATCCCAATGAATTGATAATAACGGACGTCATTTGCGTGATATCATCTTTAAAACGGGCATATTTTGAAATTTACTTGTTCTTTATTATGCTTTGACAAAATGTATTTGCATATAAGTACTGTTGGTATCTAAAAATTTACAAGCAAAGAATAGCTCATAAAAATTCATTTCTTTATAGAAAACGTTTCGGAGTACTAGAATTTGTATAGAAAGTCACAAATTAATACGATTGAAAGCGCAGAACGAAATTAAAAACCTAAATTTACAATAACTTAGAGAGGTCAAAAAACTATCTATTCTCAATTTCAAGGTGATAGGAGCTAACAGCTGAATCCAAACTGGGTCAAAGTTTAAAAAATGTACAAATTCTAAAATACACATTTATGAAGTACCGGAGGTGGAAGCTAACACCTAAAGTCCCTGTCTGAAACAGGGACATCACACTGCTCGGCGTGAGTGCGTACAGCCGAATGAGGTGGGCACGATAGCAACTGCCCGGTCCTACAAGTCTTGTCCTTATGCTGAGTGACCCTGGAATAAAGATTACTTGACGTCATCCCGACGTACGCAGATGCATATCGTGCTCGACAATATTGATAAACCAAGGACGATCGCATATGAACAGGGAGCATATCTTTATATATAAAGAAAGAACCGATTTTGAAATTTTTTACCAGCGCAATATGAAGATTGACATTTGGGAAGTATCTACTGAACAAGACTTTTAATTCTCTTGACATAACTTCGGACGCAGGGCCGAAGCATGGAAAAAGAATATCAACTAACGTTCCTACTATCACGCTCAGTAACATCACTGTATCGCTTCGACATGATTTTCTTGATTTGGGTAAACACCAAACCTGCCGGAAATCCATTAAGCGAGAAAATATTGAGTAAAAATTCAAATTCAGCATGCATAGCATGGTATGTAGAACAAATGCGAAAATCTCTGTGTAATAATGTTTGAAGCCCAATCAACTTGAACCGGAATGAGCAAAATCTAAAGAAACTGGTACTTTTGCCTGTGAATGTCAGTTTTCGGAACATGTAAGTCAGAAAACGGCTTTTAGATATTGTATAATAGCAATTGAGGAGGGAAAAACTATTGTTAGATTCAAGCTCCATAGTAAATTTGATAGAATTATGTTACGAGTTTACATAATCAAAGAATGGTTTGACATGAGAAGGATGTTTGAAAATTAAAAAGGTGCCATCGATGTATCTGTTATAGAATATTGACTTAAAATCAAGAGAACAATTGGACAGCCAAGAAACCTAGTAAAACGTATAAAAATATTTGCAAAGATTGGGCAAGCGGTAGTCTCATGCCTAAACGTCAATCTGTCTATAAAACTTGCCAGCAAATATGAAAAACGAGTTAAGAACTGATAATTCTAAAAGAGATTTGAAAAATTTACGGTTTAAACCAATCACAAGATCATTAATATCTTTGAACAGAGAATTTAGGCAAATTTCAACTGTTTCACGCAGGGGTATATTAGTAAAAAAATTTCTGAACAGGACATTTCTTCCGAAGTACAAAACAGATTGGAATGATATTTTGAATATACATGCTTCGGTGATGTTTCGGTGCACTATAAAACGGTGATGTTTAACTCTTGAATTTTTTTTTGCCTTCGTTCGCGAATTTTTCTATTTCACCCTCATTCCTGATTTAAACAGCAATACGTGCCTAAATTGCCAGTGAACGAGAAATTTCTTCTAAATTACTGATCAGATTTGATCGAAAATTTGTATATGACTACATAACCTCTCAACGGTGATGTTTTGATGTTTAGCTCGTGAGTTTTTTTCGATTTTCCTTCGTTCGCGAGTTATATGGATATACGAAGAAACAACTGGCCTTTTTTAGGCTGATTTCTAAATTTGCATTGACCAAGAGCCGTATGCGCATGGTATAATAATTAAACATCACCGTATGATATTTTAGAATACATATTCAAAATTTCGTTCAAATCTGTTCAGTACATTGGAAGAAATTTCTTGTTCAATGCGAATTTTGATCCGAATCTCCATATAGCTCACGAATTAAGGCAAAATTAAAAGAAATTACGAGCTAAACATCATGTTAGGTTTTAATCAATACGTGTAACAAGTTTCATCGAGCTACGTTCATTACTTCGGGAGATATTCCTTGTGCACCAACTTTGGAGATTGGCCGTGAGACCGGCCGCAATCCCGGCCGTAAATTTGTTCGAGACGTCCGATTTTAACAATTTTTTTGTTCAAGAATTTTCGAGCTTACGATGGAGCTGGACTACGAAGCACTTTCCACAAATATACGGTAAATTTTTGTGTTATTTTCTTCACTATTATTTATTTAGAAAATTTGCGATACAAGCAGTCGAGTGGCATTAATAAATGTTCTATAAATTCTCGACCGATCATTTATATCGCTTATGGATGATATTGGGTGCATTTGTTAATTCATTGTGGGAGGTGGCCATCGGCGGAGCCTTAGTGTGCAATTGTTATTGCAGACTACGAGTTAAGACTACGTTATTTATGAAGGGTTTTTAGGAAGCATGGTCTGCAGTAGGTTACAGTTGCAGCAGAAACTGGAGTCGCAATAAATGCTCCGTCGATGCGAAATAAATGCTCAAGCTTAAATTTTTGTCTAAATCAACAAACCGAACATAAGTGTTCCAGAAATAAATTCCAATTTAATTAATTTTGAATAAATGATCCCAAACTTTTTAGAAAACTGGAGGTTTACGTAATCTTAACTTCAATTAGTCTTTTTTTTCAGCTCAATCGGTTCCTTACAGAATCTAATGGATTTCCCATTTGAATTCTAACTAAATGCCGGTAACTAAAACCATCTCGGAGCGAGCACACATGCGACGGTCATCTCACTTTGTCGGCGACATCTTCACTACATCTCTACACCAAGACGGTTCCCACCAACTGCATCTCTATTATATTTATCTGGCCTAATTATGTAATTTTCATAAGCCAGATGAGAACTGTGGAGCGATCGAGTACTGGTGGGGGCTCACATGTGGAATTTGAAGAGGCCACGATGAACTGTAGTTGACGTTTGAGGAATGACGGTGGACACAGTCGGGACTCCGGATAAAGCACGAGGAGTGTCCCAGTTAAAATTGTGAGACGATACTGGCGTAGGGCTTACAGAGCCTGCCGCGCTTAAACCGGACGGAGCCATGTAATAGTAACCGGCCAGTTGTCTTCAAAGCAGCTCTGCGTCATGGCTAATATATAGGAAAACTTCAACAGCCCGGAATACGGCGTTGTTATGGCGCTGTCGCCTGGCATGGGAGACAGGGCCCTGAACCAAGCAGTTGTTCAGGACCTACATTGCATGAGGGGGGGGGGGTTGAGAGATGGAGGCGGGTAAGAGTTGGAGACGAGGTAGGCATCTACCTTCCTAATCTAGTTCAAGTGACCTAATACGCCATTTCGAGTCAATTTTTTATTCCAGTTATGATTAATATACCGCGTCATTATTTTAAAACTTTCGAATAAGTTTTTCATTTGCTTTCCCAATTTGAGTCCTTCCGCAAAGAGAAACATTTAGGCACAACTATGCTTTAATAACTGTCAGAAAAAATCGATCAATTCGTCCTGAAAATTTTTTTTAACGCGTGTGTACAGAAATGTTGTTGATTTTACTTGCATCTTATTAAATTATATACATCTCCTGCTATCGACTGAGAGTCGTAAGGAGAAGCTGCTTCAAAACGTATTAATATTTTTATTTAAAACGCTACCATCGTAAAATCCCTCATAGTTTATATTCAAACCGTTTTCATAGTGCTGCGTTAGGGTTTTCCATTAATCATAAAAAATTTGCCTCAATTTCTAGATGTGGCTGATTTAGTAAATGAAAGTAATCAGAAATAAATTGCAATGTAAATTTTGCTCTATTATAAAATGTTTATAAACTAGAGAACTAACTTGTGAGTTATTTGAGAAAAGACGGAAATAACGGCATTTTGCTTGGACGAAAATCATGAGCCTCCATTAATGAGCGATAATTATCACGATTATTGTGACTCATTCTTTTTTTCGATTGAATAGCAGCTGCGTTTATTTCTTCAAATGAAATATAAATGAATCGTCTCAGAACACTTCCTTCTCAAATATGGCTATATTTCGATTTACCGGACGATAGCAAGTCATTCGTTTTGTAGTTATTTAATGGATAGAGCTCATGTAGTAATGTGTCTTGGTAGTCAAGTTGGTTAAGGCGTGAACATCGGGAGCGAGACACCAGGTGTATGAATCTCGGAGCTTCCATTGGCGTTTATCCGGTGGGAGCACTTAGCGGTAAGTTAATTGAAGCCTTTCTGCCTCCCTAATAATTGAATTTTTTGGTATGCATTTTATATCGCAAGTGTAAGACGACGTGAATGTTCGACAGCGGATACTATCTGATCTAACTTGTCATTGTTAAGAGTAATGAGTCGGTTATCTCGACGCAAGGAAGAAAAAAAATAATTTAAATTCGTTGTCGCGTAGTCAACAAACGGTCCAACTCTACTGCCGGGTGCTCTGCCAGAGCCGCCCTATTGCGGGTGGTGAGCTGGTTTGAGCCGAAGAAGCAGCGAGCTGCGTGTCCTTAGGACAGAGCCCGTCAGAGGTTAAATAGCGCGGCTCCGCGGCAGGTGATATCATCTCTCATGCGAACATTTATGCTATGTTGCGTCTCTACGTAGACCCTATAGCCGGCGATGGCTATAAGCCTATATTTAAACCGAAGAAAATTGGTAATCCTATCTCTGTTTTATGCATTGAATACTATATCTGATGAGCATCTTACCATTTCTCGGAATCTTATTGCTTGTAAACTTCAGCTAGGACATCTTCCTAAAATCTTTGATTTCAACCAATGTTTACATTTTTATCGCAAAACGAGTATTTATTTATTTAAAAAATGCAGGGAAATCGATTTTCAAAGAATATGAGGCGTGTGCTCCATAACTCGGGAGGTGCGCTCGTTGGTAGCCACTGGCATTGTAATCCTCTCCGCATCCTTCAGATCAACGGTTAATTAATAAATCATATCCAATGATTCTCGCTATATTTAACCCCACTTGTCCATGTTTTTTCAACAAACTTAGAAGTTGAAATGAACTATTTTTAGAGTTTCGTATCATAATACAAATTTGGATTTCTTGTTCAAAATCTCACGTAAAGAATTGTTCTGTAAGAAAAGTTTAATATATTTTCCTCAAAAACTAACTATGCTATACGACGTCAACTATTCAGAACCTTTAAAAGTTTCTCGTATTTTTGCTAAAATATAAGCACGCACTCATTGTTGAAACTTGAACATTTCTATGCTTCCGTCAAATCATTGGGAATGATATTTGGCGAATTTTACCCTTCACAATAAGAGAATTGCTCGAAAACACCGTCTACATTACAGTTAAACAATTACTGCAATCTCTTCTGAGCAAGAATCGTTTAATAATGGAGTGACCACTCTGCAAGAAAAGTTTGCGGTTAGAGTACGCATTCCGATTTTTTCGTTTTAGATGTTGTAAAATATTTTAACTGAAATACAAAAGACCAAGAGAATGAAAGCAAACAGAGATCAGTAGCTGCCGAAAAATTATTTTATACTTTTGAGTCCACATGAAAAACGTGGTCTTTAAAATTTTTTTTATACATTTTTTTAAAATGTAGGGAAATCGATTTTCGAAGAATAGGGGATGTGTGCTCCATAACTCGGGCAGTGTGCTCGTTGGTAGCCACTGGCATTGTAATCCTCTCCGCAGCCTTCAGATCAACGGTTAATTAATGATTTTCGCTATATTTAACCCCCAGTCGTCCACGTTTTTTCAACAAACTTAGAAGTTGAAATGTACTATTTTTATGGTTCGTATCATAATACAAATTTGAATTTCTTGTTCAAAATTTCACGTAAAGAATAGTTCTGTAAGAAAAGTTTAATATATTTTCCTCAAAAACTAACTATGCTATACGACGTCAACTATTCAGAACCTTTAAAAGTTTCTCGCATTTTTGCTAAAATATAAGCACGCACTCGATGTTGAAACTTGAAAATTTATATGATTCCGTCAAATCATTGGGCATGATATTTGGCAAATTTTATCCATCACAATAAGAGAGTTCCTCGAAAACACCGTCTACATTTCAATGAAACAATTACTGCAATCTCTTCTGAGCAAGAATCGTTTAATAATGGAGTGACCACTCTGCAAGAAAAGTTTGCGGTTAGAGTACGCATTCCGATTTAGTCCCGAAGAGCACTTTATACTCGGGCAAAATATGGCCTTTGAGGAGTCGAGTCTGCTTGGCCACGATTGCTTCTCGAGACGCGTCATACCGATGATACTTCTTGATGCCCGGCCGATGCACCAGGAAGGCGTTGTCGAGGATATGGAACTCGTAGCCCCGTACGCAGAGGATGTACGCCTGCACAAACGACTTTGATTGAACAAAGTACAGTGAGTGCAAAAAGTTTGCAACACAAAGGAAAAATTTTATTTAAAAAGGAATTTTTTATTTTATTTTTATTTAAAGCTCATTCAAAAAAATTCCTTAAACAAACACTATTATAATGTAAATTTACATGATAAATTTAAATTTCATATCAAAATAACAACATCCTTTAATGTTGACTTGATAATTGTAATTTCGTAAAAGACAAGGTGTTTAAGAAGTATCCAACACATAGTAAACAAATTTCCTCAATACTTCGCCATGTGACCTTTAGCAGCCAAAACTGCTTCTAACCGATTGGAATACTTCTCCACAGGATTAGCACTTATGCTGATAGGACTTTTAGCCCACTCTTCCTTGCATCTTTTATTCAGTTGGATAAAATTTCTTGGATTTCTCTCCTGTACCCTCAGTTTCAATTCCCGCCACAGATTTTCAATCGGATCGAGGTCAGGTGATTGGCTTGGCCATTCCAATAACTCAATGTCCCTCTCCTGAAACCATGTAAGAGCCTTGTGCTTTGGGTCATTGTCTTGTTGAAATATCCAACTTCCTTCGAATTGAAGGAAGGAACACTTTTTCGGCTGAATTCACGAGACGTCTCTCAAGAATGCCCCTATATATTCTATATTAAGTTCATCCTTCCTTCTATGATTTCCAATTTCCCAAGGCCTGTAGAAGAGAAACAACTCCAGAGCATTATTCTGCCACCTCCAAACTTCACTGTCGGGACGGTATTATTCGGGTGAAACGCAGAGTTCTTCTTTCTCTAAACACGACTGGCACAGTTCAAATTGAATAACCCAATTTTATAATCTTATCTGACCATAATAATTTATCCCAAAATTTTGAATGTTTACACACGCGTTCATCAGCAAAGTTCCGACGGTTCTTTACGTGAATTCCCTTCACGAGAGGGAATTTTCTTGGTGACCAAGAGTGGAATCCTCTATCTGTCGGGATCGACTCTGCGTTTCGCCCGAAGAATACCGTCCCAACAGTGAAGTTTGGAGGTGGCAAAATAAGGCTTTATGGTTGTTTCTCTTCTGCAGGCCCTGGAAAATTGGAAATCATAGAAGGAAGGATGAACTCCGAAATGTATCGGGGCATTCTTGAGAGATGTCTCGCGAAGTCAGCCGAAAAATTGAACCTTCCTCGAGGTTGGATATTCTAACAAGACAATGACCCTAAGCACAACTCCTGCATGGTATCAGGAGAGGGACATTGAGTTACTGGAATGGTCAAGCCAATCACCTGACTTCAAACCGATTGAAAATATGTGGCGAGAATTGAAATTGGGGGTACAGGAGAGATCCAAGAAATCTCATCCACTTGAAGGAAATATGCATGAAAGAGTGGGTTTTAATTCCTATTAGCATAAGTGTAAATCTTGTGAATAAGCATTCCAGTCGGTTAGAAGCAGTTTTGGTTGCTGAAGGTCACATGACGATGTATTGGATAAATTTGCTTACTATTTGTTGGATACTCCTTGAACCTTGACTTTTACAAAATTGCAATATTACAGTCAACATTTAATGAAAAGTTGTATTTTCTATTTAAATTTACATTGATATAGTGTTTTTTTATTATTTTGTTGAATGAACTTCGATTAGATAAAGGTTTCCCTTTGTGTCGGATACTTTTTGCACTCACTGTAGTATATGTGAACGTGGTATTAAGGAGAGTGAATAAAATCTTCTCTAAGATAGATGAGTCCGATCCCCTCTCACACAAATGCTAATTTCGCAAGCTAACCAAGGTGAGCTCAGTGTGAGTGTTCTTTTTCATTGTGCAGATTATCACATATGTGTGTATGAAAATCACAGCGTAGTCGCTATTTAGTATAGTATAGTAACTTCGGCATTGATGAATAGGGCTGGAAAGAATAGGCCTGTCGCCGATTCTTGTACTTTTCTTGGCTAGACTGGCCTTTTGATCAAATCTTTTCAACTGACGTTAGATTTAAAATCGCTTCTAGATTTCGGTTGTTCCGTAGGATACGAGGCATTTTAAGACTAAACATATGCTCCTGCATGGCCTTGTTTAGTCTGTTCTTGCACGCGTTCATACTCGGAGCGTCAACAATATCTTCAGGGACTGACAGGGAGGCTGTTCCACATGTCAGTGACTCGAAGCGAGAAGAAATGTTGTCGCGTGGATAAGTTGTACAGTTTTTTTTATTTTATAGCTGTGGCCCCTGGCGTTAGTTCTTGTTTCAAATTCTAGTATTCCTTCCGGGACCTTGTACAAACCACGAGCATACTTGTATACTTCAATGAGGTCACCACGCAGGCGACGATAACGGAGACTGGGAAGCTTCATACTCGTCAATCTTTCTTCATAAGACTTGCCCTTTAAGCCTGGAATTATCCTTGTTGCACGTTTTTGAACACTCTCAACTAAATTTCTGTCCTTTTCAAGTCTCGGTGACCACACAACGTTTCCAAACTCTAGGTTCGGGCGCACGACAGAGGTGAACAACAGCTTCATCATTTCTATATTTAGGTACTCGTAGGATCGTCGATCAGCCCAAGCAGTTTATTTGATTGATTAACTTGTGTTTCAATATGCCTAGAAAATTTTAGCTCCTTGTCGACCCAAACTCCAAGATCTTTTTCCACGCAAGACTTCTCAAACATAACCCTCTCGTTGTAATCGTGTCTTCTCATGCTGTAAGCTTGCTGTTCATTGTTCTTGCCGAGATGAAGTACTTTACACTTGTCAGCATTGAAATGCAGCTGCCACGCATCAGGCCAGTCAACTAAACTATCAAGATCATTTTGCAGTTGCCTTTTATTTGACGCATCCTTAACTGTATTATAAACTTTTGTGTCATCGGCATACATGGAGCACACGCTTGACACTACTTCTGATAGATCGTTTATAAAAGCGACAAACAAAACAGGCCCGAGAATGCTTCCTTGCGGTACGCCACTGCGCACAATTAGCCAGTCTGATACGGATCCGTTAATGCTGACACGTTGTCTACTGCCTACTAGGAAATTCCTGATCCATTGGAGTACATTTCCCTCTATTCCCAAAGAATTCACTTTACGTAACAGTCGCTCATGCGGAACACTATCAAATGCCTTTACAAAATCGAGGTACAGTGCATCCACTGGCTCCCTCTCGTCCAGCAGGCAAGTCCAATTATTCAAGGTAGACAGGAGATTAGTGGTGCATGATCTGCCAGCAATAAAGCCATGCTGACAGTCTGATAGAAGATGGTTAACAGTCAAGTGATCGATAATCCTATCCCTCATAACTGATTCCATCACCTTACACGCAACACTTGTGAGACTTACAGGACGGTAGTTACCGGGGTTACTTCTGTCACTTTTTTTGAACAGGAGTGTCACTTGGGCTTCTTTCCAGTCGGCCGGCAAAGTCCCTTCGATCAAGGTTTTTCGAAAGAATACTGTTAAAGGGCCGGCCAGGACGGTTGCTAATTCGTTGAGTAATCTATTGTGGAAACCGTCTGATCCAGATGACTTGTTGGGATTCAGGGAGACCAAGCGCTGGAGATCCTCCTCTTCATGTATCTCAAAACTAGCTAACTTTGAGCCCACTGGTCGCTCCTCAATAGCTGGAATACTGTTCAAGTCCTTTTCTGTGAAGACGCTGCTAAAGAACTGATTTAGAACAGTGGCCTTGCCCTCCTCAGAAGATATCTTCCGTTGACTTTCATCAGCAATACCGTCCCTTGTCTTACACTTCGAACTAGCATACAAGAAGAAGGCTTTCGGGTTCTTTTTCGAGTTTTTGGCAACGTTTTTTTCAAAAATTTTGACTGCGGTGCGACAAGCTTTTTTAGCTTGATTTCGAGCTCTTGCATACAGGTTATACTCAGCATCGCTACGAGTTCGTAAATAACGCTTGTAGGCTTCCTTCTTTGCCTTTAGCTTTGCTTTATCCGTATTGTTCATCCACTGTATTTTTCTGACTCCACCGAGCTTTATCTTAGGTACACACGCATCAACTGCAGACATAACCATTTTCTTGATGAATGATAACGACTCTGCCACATTCATGTTCATAATACAGTCCGAAATGTTCGCTGCACTCACTGATTCACGAAGTTTAACATAGTCGCCTTTCGCAACGTTGAAACGTTCACGCTTCCGAAGCGTCTTTTCGGTATAGCACTTAATACTGAAAAACAATGACTGGTGGTGACTTTTGCCCAACGGAGCCTCGTGGCGAAGCTCTTCTACCATTGATTCTTCACTAGTAAACACTAGGTCTAGAGTATTTGGAGTCTTATTTCCTCTAAAATGGGTTGGCTTTGTGATGTGCTGGTATAAAAATGAGTCTCTCACAGACTCCATGAACAAGGATGAAGGGTGATTCTCATCCCTTGGGGAGGATTCATGTGCCCAGTCTATTTCTGGATGGTTAAAGCCACCAACGATTAACATATGCGACCTGCTGAAAGTCATGCTTGGTAGAAAACTGTTCAGTACTTTATCGTTATCAGAGGAACTGTTGGGTGATCTATACAGGACACCTATTAGGAGGCTATCCCAGCTTTTTAGAGAAAGCTCACACCACACTGATTCTCTAGCTGATTGGTGCTCTGCTGATAACTTAATTAACTTGTTGGGCCCCATAAAAGGTTTAACCCACAGAGCTACACCTCTACAAGTCATTTCCTTTGGGACGAAATTTACTGATGAATGATTTTTATGCTCGCTATTTTCCAATGAAAATTATTTCAGAGATCGTAATATAGAATTCAAATTAAAAATTTAATTGATGAATGAGCCTAGCAGACTTATGATTGATGGGCCTATAACTCAGCGTGCATTTTGTCATGTTACCAATAGATAAGAAAAATGCAAATTCAGATGAAATTAGTCACTAAATCATGAGTCATTTGCTCGTGATTGATTGCTGTTCATCTCAAGACTCCTCTTTAACTGCATGCGTCTGTGAATATGACTCTCCAGCCTGAACGTCACTACGAGCATGCTTGACCTGCCTGAACTAATAACATGAGATCTGCCTGAACTTTATCAAGAAATTGCCCGAATTACCAGAAGACCAGTAAGAAACATATTCGAAATACTTGAAAGCCACTAAGAACATTTAGAAGCTGATAAAAACACCCTCAAGAACATGGCTAACCTGAGTCATCTTGTTGCTCTTGCCCTCCCACGAGAGGCGTTCGTCATGCAGAGGTTCACGGTGTGTCCCTACGTAAAAGGGCTCCCAATGCTTAAACGCACCTTCACGCCTGCTCACGTTCAATACCGACAGCCCTGGCTTCACTGTGGCCACCCGCCACTCCTGCAAAATTATTAGATATGTAAAGTACTAGTTACTAAAGTAAACCTATTACTACAGTTTGCTTAAATCATAGGTTACCCATCATTTACCCACAATCTTGTTTCCAATCTTGACCATAAAAATTGACCAATTACCCATGATTAAAACCGGGTCATTTTAACCACAATTTTATTTTGAATCTTGGTCATCAAAAATTTGAACACTGTCATCCGATCAAAAAAAAAAAAAACCCGACCATTTACCCACAATCTCACTCCGATCTTGACAATCAAAATTTTGTAAACGATCATTTACCCACGGTCGATCATGCATGCACTCTTTTAACTGAGAATGTTTAGCTAGTATGTTGAATGTTTAGTTATTTACCAACTTGGAACTAATGTAATCACACCAACATTGAATGAAATACATATATAAAGGTGTGCGATTAATGACCGGAGAATGCATTTCAATTTTCAATGACTAGTTCAATGACTAGTAAAAATCAATGACTAGTTGTATATTACTATGATTTAAGCAATACTTTTGCAGTTAAATGTTGCACTGAATTAAAATATGATTCGCCTAGATCAATATATTAGACTGGAAGATGGCTGAGTTGTCGGGCGTAAATAGGAGTTTGATATAAATTACTGGGTTTATGTAGTCAATTGACCAGGGCTATTCATCGACTCTCACATCGTGATATTGTTTTGCTATTTGTTTCGATCTGTGCATGAAAATCTCGCAAACCACGGCTCGTCTTATATGAGCGGATAAAATAATAAGAACAACTATTATGGCCTCAATGAAAGTGATGCGTTAGCCTTGTTAACGGTGTTGAAAGCCTAGTGAGCGTCTATCAGACGGATGTGTTGCGTGTCTACTCGCATTTACAACGCTCAGCCGTGCATATTACGCCAGCGCTGGCTTGGGGCAGCTATATATTCCTTTCATGTCTCACTCGAGAAGTGTATCAGTATAGTGGCAGCGCTGTCTGTAAGCAATATGTGTCATTATCATCCAGGTTCTGGAAAGTATTTCAAATATTTAAACCAATTATATATCCCACTGAAGTATTTTTCCGACACCCGCTTATGTTAAGCCCTGAGTTCTCGGTTAAAAAGTGCTCGGTCAATCGGGGTAAATGGTCGTCAACCCATGATTTTGATGGTCAAGATTCGGGGTAAATGGTCAGGTTTTTGATCGGAATATGCAGTGCTCAAATTTTTTATGGTCAAGATTCTAAATACAATTGTGGGTAAATGACCAGGTTTTATTCGGGAGTAATCGGTCAATTTTGATGGGTAATATTCGGGGTAAGAATGTGAGTAAATGACCAGGTTTTCGGAATTAAAATTATGGGTAAATGATCGGAACCCTGTAAAGGCTGTTTAGACAAGCTGTTGTGATAGGCTCACTCCTATACTACTGAAGTCATTCTGACATTCGAAGAATGCTTCGCCGATAATATTTAAATCGCAGCCCGAACCAAACCCAACAGTATTCCAAGTAATTTCTGGGAAAACATTTGGATTTGGCGTGATACATGAATCTGGGTGGCGCTTGATCAGTGCGAGTCTTATCTTTAAAATATGTGTTCAATTATAAAAAATCATAAGAATCCCAGAATAAACTTTAGACGCACCCTTACAATTACTGTGTGTGTCTAAATTACTATGCAGGTAATTACTGTGCAGAGAAATAAACGGATTCAGGATAAGAGGTAATCTTGAAACTGCATGGGATAGAACCCAACCTTAGAATGGAGGGTGGTGATCTGGTAGCTGATGCAGACACCCAACTTTGAATAATGAATGTTGTCGCATTTAGCACAGAGAGTCACTTTATGAATTTTAAATAATGACTATTGCGCAGAGTTGTCTCATCTAGGTTTAAGGTTCTAAAATAATTATAAAGAACTATTTAAGGTTAGAATTAAATATCGAAATTAGATTTATGTCTTAAGGTGAATGTCACCACCTTGAACACAACAGTGTTGTCAACCTCATTCCGACTTCAAGTGTATTTGTTTCCGAGTTCATGAGCTTTGTCACAAGAACGCGAGTATTTTATTTTCTGATATCACAAACGAAATTAATTTGAGTAATATGCTTATAATAATATGTAATTCCAATTGTATTTATACATGTTACACTGTATAACTTGTTTATACAGGGTTCGGTACTCAGACTGAAGAAGTAACTGAATGAAAATCGTTATTCTTGTCCTACCTCATATGAGCCTTTAAATTGGTCGTACGATTTATATTAAATAGAAAACAACCTAAAATAAGTGAAACCAACGTCAGGTAAGTGCTGCTGCGACACATGGAGCAGAAACTGAACTTAGGATGAAGGCCGATGACTTGTGGTCGCTAGCTTCGAGACTCACCTCGGAATGGGGGATATTGTGACAGGGTTTACAGACTCGCTCGTGGAATGGGATTGCGTGTTTGCTGTCAAGCATCTTGATGAGTTCCTCTTTGGTCTTGGGTGGAAGCGAGCTTTCTTCCACTTCGAAGATGGGGAACACATACACCCGTGGCTGAGTCGTGTTCGACACGTCAGGTTTCTTTAGCATTTCGAGAAATTCTGTTCAGTAAGTTATAAAATACGTTACCTGAGAATATGGCATTTTAAGCGAGGGGAAAAATTTAATGTTGTGCTCGGCTACTTTTTTATGATTTGATTTTGCATTTAATACGGTTATTATGATAGCATTAAGTGGCCGTTGAAATAAACTGTGATCAATGATTAGGATGAAATTCAGCAAATATAGAACTAATGAGTTCACAAAAATCGGTGAGATCATGACGAACCTGGAATGCATTTAAGGGAAGATGCCACCTGTTCTCATAAACAACGGGATTTATCGGATGCAAATGCGAAACTACTTCAATAAAAACAAATTAAATTATTATTTTCCTGACTGATACATTTTACACGTTAGTAACAATAACGCAAAGTTTCAATGAAACGAAAGAACATCAGACCATCTTTAGAAAGGCACGCAATTAATAAAGAAAATGTAACACAAATCCCAATTGGTGATAAATAATTACCTGGAATAAAATTCACGGAAGGGTAAAGCTCGATGTCTGAAGGGAAGACGAAGTATGTGGTTGCCATCCTGCGGGCAACGTTCCTTGCAACATTGATGGGGTATACAAGTCCCTTCTGACGTCGATACGATGTGACGTTCATCCAATTGGGCGGGTCTACACTACAGTTCATCTTTTGGCCCATTAACTCCTCCGTCGTCGGTATCTGTAATTATTAGTTATAGTCAGCAGGAGCAAAAATTACGTCAAAAATTAGAGAAGTAGAACTAGTGGAGGTACGTCAAGAGTTGTGCAGATACCGTAATACTTGTATATATATATAGATCACTCGTATAATGATTAGGATGAATTACGGTCTATACGAGTGTCTATATCTAGGCACTCGTATAGTGTCTAGAAAAAAGCCATCGCAGTAAGTCGAAACCTATTTCAAATTTCAAAATAAGACTTGAGCATCATGTGTAATGTAATATTTTAAATGTGACAGTCTTTAATTCACATTTATTTACTTGAGATTCACTATGATAACAAAAAACTGGCTTGCCGAGAATTATTTTCTGACCTTCTCAGGGATGTGATCTGTGTGATAGATAAGGTGGAAAGTCACATATTTCCTGATGCTCTCTGTCCTGCAGTCTCTGAGGTACATGATGGATGATGTGGTTATGTTGAAGTCGCCTCCAGGAGCATATAGGCCAATGCTCACTGGACCCTGCGTACAGAAAATTTTACAATCATTAGTTTTAGCGGTAGTCCTACAATGTCCTACAAGAAAAAATGAAAAGTTGATCTGTTTTGGGAAATTAGACGAGTCAGTAATATGGGTTCGCGTAAACGCTTTTGAGAATAACATTCCCAAATAAAAATTAAGGGTGGCGCACCGATGATTATAAGTGGCGGTAGTAGTTTGTAGGTGGCGTAACGGTGGGTGGCCAGATTTGCCAAAAATCGTCAATAAAGCATCAATAAATCGAGAGGATGGCGAGTTAAGGTGGCAGTCATCTATAAATCATCGCTGATTTATAGGGTCTGAATAATCGATAGCGCATTGAAAGCAAATCTCTTTTAAACCACTGAAAAACGTTTGCCTACACTATGCACGAAGGTATTTGCCCCTGTAGTTTATCCAACGTAGAAAGGTGTTCTTGGGTTGCGGGTCATTCGAGATCAAGACGAAACAATGACTTCATTTTGTGTGCTTGGCTTTTAAGATTAAGTTATATCAAGAAAATTTAGCGTGAATTAGGCAGGTACCAATGAAACTGACAGAGAGAAGCAAGGTGACCACAAAATTGTCAAACCAAAGTGAAGCCACTGGCCATGTATCAGACTGTTCCCGATATAAATTGTCCGATCAACAATGAAAAAATTTTGTTGCAATAAATACAGTTTTTCCATAGATGACGGCGAATCCAATTTTCCATGTTCACCTGAAATATTGCGTAAATTTATTGTGAATTATGCGTATGCGCCAACTGGCTGTGTTGGAAGTATTGCGATCAATTAAGACTAATTATTGTATCATTAAGTATAAATTATATGGATCAATAAAGTGTTACATTATAATTACAATATTCTCAAGTTGCCCCATTTATCTAAACTCAAAAGCCACGTTGACGTAGTCGACAGCGGCTCATCTTTTTTGTAAAGCACAACGGCTAGGCATCAAGGGCAGACAACGAGTCCAGTAAGGTAAGCACACGTTCATAACGGTTGGCTTGACG
The DNA here is from genome assembly GCF_000764305.2 of Hyalella azteca. Taxonomy (NCBI): domain Eukaryota; kingdom Metazoa; phylum Arthropoda; class Malacostraca; order Amphipoda; family Hyalellidae; genus Hyalella; species Hyalella azteca. Next base: position 99,541 of record NW_025942962.1, on the reverse strand, counting down.
CGCGTCGGAGTTGAGCTACCTACTAATCTTTACCTTGTCCTGCTTGAAACATGTTCTTCCCGGGTAATTTGCTTGTAACAAAAGTATCCTTTTTACGCAGAGGATACGAGTAAAAACTCGGTTAGCCATCCTGACTTCGATTGTGAAATTTAATATACAGTCAGATAATTATTTAGATTTTACGTCTAAATTTCTAAGAAAGAGGCCCCGGTATCTTTCATACGCAAAAGACTAATGATTAGGCTAGAGAAAAATACTGTAGTGACTAGAAGTGGTGCAGGTATTTCATTCCTGACTTTTCAAAATAATCGTGTAAAATCAATTCCTTATTTCACGTCAGAATATTCTTGGTGAAAATATATTGAATCAAACCGCTGTTAAATTGGTGTAATGTTGGTATTATGATACTTCTATACTTATAAAGCATTTTCCCGTAGCCTTTAATCTGAACTGAACATCGTTCGTTATGGATAAATGAAGCTTCTTTCAGCGGATGTTTACTCGAATGTAGCAGCATGTTCGAATAAAATTGTTGATGGAACCATCTAATCATCACGGTGGTAGCATTAACTTCTCTCATTTGATGAAATTAATAATTGCAATACTTCAGTTAAATCTTCTAAAATTACTCGACCGCCATGTCCTCTCCGATGGCTCAACGGCAGAGGCTTGGCTTCGCGTGAGGGAGAACGGAGTTCGAATCTTGCAGGCAGGGAGTTTCTTGAAATCGATTTCTCACAAGGTATGTGTATGGTACTCTGATACTTTGTTCCTGCTACATGTCTGACATTGTTACTTGTACTGTCTTGGTGGATTTATATACGCAGCCATTAGAATGGTAATTGTATGAAGCAATATCAGTAAATACGAAAGCATCGGATTTGAAACTAAATTAAAAATTTTTATTGATCTAATTTTAAAGGTGGCCATCGGTGTCTCATAGTGTCTCAAGAGAACATAATATCATAGATCTATTCTTCACCAGCAATGAAGAACTGGTTGCTGATATTCGTGTTGAGGAGACCACACTGTCTGACCATCGACTAGTGGTGGTCAAGACAACAATTGAGAGGGGAACCCAGCCTAGACCTACACCTCGAGAGGGGCTAGCTGGGCTAAATTTCCATCATCGAAGAACAGACTGGGAGGCCATTGGGAAATAACTCCTCGAAATTGACTGGAGATCTGAGTTACTGGAATTAAACGCCGAAACAATGTACAACAAACTGTGCGAAGTATTACTGCAGGTATGCGTGCGTCACACGCCGGAAAAGGCGACCCCCAAAGGCCACATAATTCCGAGGGACAGACGGATCCTTATGAGAAAACGAGCGAGCTTGAACAACCAGATAACGGATGGCCTCCGGGAATATAGAGAGGCAGAGGCTGGAATATCTAAAGGTTAAAATTAAGGAAACTGAACGACAGTTGCAGGACTCACACGAGGCCGAGCAACAAATTGCAGAGGCGCAAGCGGTGTCTGCCATTCGAAAGAATCCCAAATATTTCTACAAATATGCCCGGTCAAAGGCCAAAATCAGAGCCGCAGTGGGGCCTCTGAAAAATAATGATGTCCTTGTTGGAGACGACAAGGGCATGTGCGAACTTCTGGGAGCTCAATTTGAAAAAGTATTCAGCGAACCCCGATACTCAAGGCAGGAGAACGAAATTGGAGTCATTCAAGAACTTCCAGGGGATAACCACGCCACTGCATCGTCATTCGCGGACGACACCAGGATATTAATGACAATCACGGACAGGACGGACAGTGAGAGGTTACAAGAAGACCTCTCTGCAATATATGACTGGGCCCTAGTGAACAACATGCAGTTCAACGGGACCAAGTTTGAGGTCCTGAGGTACAGAGGAACCGGAAGAGCTGGAATGGATCACCGCTACCGGGCACCTGACAACTCGGAAATCGAAGAGAAGCGACTCGTTCACGATCTAGGAGTGTTGATGACTAATCAGGTCAATTTTGGTGATCACATACCGGCAATAACCGCAAAAGGTAGACGACAGATGGGGTTGATCTGGCGGACGTTCAGAACGAGAGAAGCGGAACCGATGATCACACTCTTCAGGGCCCTTGTAATACCTATCCTTGAATACTGCTGCCAGCTCTGGACTCCGTTCACACTAGGCGCAATACGGCAACTGGAAGGATTCCAACGAACCTTTACTTCCAGGATCAGAGGGATGGAGAATTTTATCTACTGGGAGAGGTTACAGCGACTGAGTCTGTTCTCACTGCAGAGGAGACGGGAGAGGTGTGTCATTCTGTACACATGGAAAATGATAACCGGAATGGTGCCAAACTTCGAGAGCGAGACCTTCAGGATTCAGACATATCACAACGAGAGAAGGGGGAGACTGTGCAAGATCCCCCCCCCCCTACGTAATAGACCCGCAGTCAGATTTCAATCCCTGCGAGAAGGATCACTCTCTGTGGCAGGACCAAGGCTGTTCAACGCCCTACCAAGGGATCTAAGAGAGGGGGAGTTCACCCTGGAGACCTTCAAGAGACAACTAGACGTGTTCCTGAGCACAATCTCAGATCGACCCCTCCCTGCAACACTACCAGCGGCGAGAAGCAAGCAACAGCATCGTGCATCAGGTGGCCCAAATGGGGGCGGATGAACGATAATCAGAGGCGGCGATCCATCGTGGCCTGGGACTGCTATGTCCCAAACAAATACTAAGGAATACTAAGAGGCGCCACTGGTGCCTAGGGGCCATACTTTCAAAACAAGCTAAGTGAACGTAAGTACTTACGCTCTATTTTCTTGCCTATGATTGGTGGATTTTGCTTGGAAGGCCGTCAATGTTTGGCTGATGAACTTACGATCTCTTAATTTTTTTTAAAGTATAGGCCCAGGGGTAGTTATTGGCGGAAGAATAGTTTTAGGGGTAGGGGGGCCATCGGCAGGTTATAGGTGTGGGATAGATGGTGCACGCCACTCTTAATTCACTGTATAAATCACAGTCGTTCCACCTATGGCGTCAGCTGATAGCCATCATAAAAACATAGGTGCTCCACTCTTAATTTTTATTTGGGTTACATGCGCTCATAACTAAACTCTTCGACATTGAAGGAGTTACCACTCCAGAAAATGCAGTCTTGCAGGTCATCCACTACACCAATCGCCCTAAAATTCCAGAAAATGCAGTCTTGCAGGTCATTCATTCCACCAATCGCCCTAAATACCTCAGAGAATGAAAAATGTCTAATGGGAAAATCGACCTCCTTTTGCCCGATATTGATCATTTTGGTATTTATGAGTATGTTCTCGATTGAGTAAAAAATATTTCTGAATTATAAAATGTCCCCAAAATCAGCAATAAAACTGTATATACAAATCCAATTATTAGTATTTATGAATCATTTTAATATAATTCTATTATTAGCTCAATCCGTAAAAGGCTTTAATACTTTTATTATGAGCGTTTTATTAGATAATATCTGTAAGTTACCTGTATTTTGATCTAATTGACAATTAAGATTGCAATGCCCAATGAAGGCATAGGTTGATTTTCTATAAAAAAGCAATCTACGTAAAATAGCAAGCCAGACTTTTTGCTGGATATAATTTATGTCTTATAGTCTTCATCGTCATTGAGGTCCCTTTGTCTTCACCATCTTCGTCGCCTTCTTCGACGTCCGCATTGGCTCTTGCATCGGGTACGTCAGCGGGTGATGAGAGAAGAATGTGAGATTCCTGGTACACATCCGCTGAAAGACATCGTTTTCACGTCCCAAATAAGATTATTGGTGGGCACCGATGAATATTGGTGGCTATAGATGGAAACTATAGTAGGAGCACCAATGGCGTGACTCCTATATGTGCCACCGATAACCTGCCGATATCGACTATAACCAAAAAACTCTTCTTTCACCGATAACTACCTATTGACACCGATAGCGCATCGATGAGCTATCGATAGGCACCTCTTCAATTAAGTCGATACATTTTTTCCGTTAGGTACAAATCCAGTGCCTATATAGATTCACTCTCACACTGACCAACATTCTTTTAATTTTCCACATATTTTAAGGATTACGTATACACAACAAGCACGTTGACTGATGTGGTCACTCATCGTTACGCCACCAATAATGTACAACGTCCATCTATAATCATCGGTGCGTCACCCTTAATATTTGTTTGAGATGTGCCGCCTTTTCTGATCCAAATGTAGGTTAGGAGCATTCCAGATTGGCTCTACTGCCCGCTGAAAGCAAGCATTGTCGTTGTTGACCCATTCTACGTTAAATATAAGTTAATCTTGGCAGGGTGGAATATAGACCGCGACCCTACAAAAGGAAAGTCTTCAACGCACAGTAGAAAGAACTATTCATCTCTAGACCCGGACTTGATTGACCGATCCCGATTAAACTATTTAGGAGCAAAAAATATCCCGTTGAAATCCCTCTGTAGCCACACAGCGCTTGGTTTGCCGTTGAACTTAGAAAGAAAAAATACGGACTGATGCAATAAGCTCTATGGGAAGAACGCAGATTCGTCGGAAGTACTCCACTACCGAAAAAGTGAGACTGAAGATACACCATCCACAAATAATCATCATTCCCTACGACACCTTTATAACCAGGGACAAACACTCGACAACAACCACCAAACAGACAAAACGCTCTAGACTCCTGCGCTTGGTATTTTTTTTTGTCCGAGACGAGACAACAGGCTCTGTCCCGGTTCGCAATAAAAACCGGGACAATTTTCTGCCCTCCGTAGGAATTCCGGGACGATACCGAGACGAGACGAGACATCCCGGTTAAAATAGGTACCTTAAAATTTCCCGGAATTTATAGCCATTTTAACGAGACGAACCAATTATTGATGTGGTGTAAACTTTGGCTTACCATCATACATTTATACAGAGCTGGGCAGCGCTACTTTGAAATTTAGCGGCCGCTACCGCTACATGCTCTAAATGTAGCGAGCGCTACCGCTACCGCTACAATTGCTTAAATGTAGCACCGCTACCGCTACCGAAAATGTAGCGGCCGCTACATGTAGCGCGCTACTGCACACCTCTGGCGGTAACAACTAACATGTTGACACTAGTAACAGGCTGAGGTTGACAACACCGAAATCTTTCGTACTTATTCTGTAATTTATATTATGTATGTATCATGCTTGTTTTTAAATAATATTTAATACTAGTAAGTAAAATCTAAAGGCTTTATCTATAAATGTATATAGCGGTAGCGCTGTAGCGGCAAAACCTCGTATCGCTACTTAAATATGTAGCGCCGCTACCGCTACTGAAAATGTAGCGGCCGCTACATGTAGCGCGCTACTGCTCACCTCTGCATTTATATAAAAACTTGAGACGGATCCTTTTACTATTCTGATTGGAGCTCGGTAAATGAAATGATTTTTGCTACGAATACATGTTGTGGTTTAATATGGTTCTTAATCTTGACAGGCAAATAAAAATGGAAAAACACGTTTTTTTACAAAAATTGTGTTCTATGATGGTTTGGAGGAGGCCATACTAGCTGTAGCTGGTGACATCGGCTGACTGGACAGACTTTGATTTGCCTCCAGCTCAATCACAGAATCAGATTCATCGATATTGCCTTAAGCAATCTCCTTCAACAAAAAATTTGGAAAGTTATATCAACAACATTTTAAAATACAACAAAATTTAAATTGGAAAAATTATAATAGTTTGATCTTCAAAAAAGAACTCGAAATATCCATGTGTATCCTTTCTAAATAACGATAAACAAGCGTTTATTAACAGTTTAGGAAACTGCGCAATTGTGAAGATTTCCTGGAGGCGTAGCACATAATTTTACTTAAGGCAAAGACAATCTAATACTAGTTTTAGTATTATTAGGAATATCTTACCAGGACTCCACTCCACTGTCTACTAATTGGCCGACTAATCTAGACACTGCGTCCCTACTCCCTATGCGCTCCACAGTGCCTGAACGCGGTCCGAACGCGTAATAAACTCGACTCATATTCGTACGGTTGCCATAAGTGCCATCGAAGCCTTAGTTATGACTTAAGAGTAACATTTTTGACTCAATACTCAGCCATGCATGCATCGACAGGTTTGCGGTTTGTCGGACCACTAATTAACTGCCATGCCAGTTAGTCAGTCAAATTTTGCAAAATCTGCAATTAACTCAATTTAACTGGTAACTGTGTATGGCCCTATTAGCAATAAAGGGCTAACTTGTCATTCTTCAACTCATGTTTTCGAAATGATTCGTATCGTAATCGAAAAACTTGTTTTGTCTTATATTATTAAGTCAAATCTCGTCTCGTCTCGTTTCAAATCTGTCTGTCTCGTACCGGTTCATAATTTACCGGGACACAAGTTTTAAATTCCGGGACAGAAGTATTGTCTCGGTTTATACGTTTATTCCGGGACAAATTTTACCCTCTGTCCCGTTATTTTTTTCCCGGAATTTTCTCGTCTCGTTTCGTCTGTCCCGGTTCATTTCGAGAAAATTATTTCAAGACGCAGGAGTCTAAAACTCTCTACGAACAAATAACTTCCTCCATGATCCCCGTCCTCTCTAAAGATAATGCAAAATTACCTCAGCCTCTGGTGCAACAACAAATTCACTCTTGCAAACAATTAAGACACAATTTGCAATACGACTGACAAACGCATTCGAAAGCGAATGGCTCATTGGGACGAACATGAACACTTGAAAATCATTCTTATCAGAAGGAGAAACATATCCGATATTCGCATGGACAACACTCAATACCTCTACACAAACAAATGAATAGTTATAGGCTTAAAATAACGAAATACAATAAAAGAACAAAAGCGAAATGCATGTAAATGGAAAGTATGTATCATTTATATTTTCTTAATAATATTTGAACTTATGAATGAGGTATTATAAGGAACCACGCCCTCCCATCACTACTTCGTTTAAGCCTTCCAAAGCCCTGACGGGTTCTTCCTCCCCTCCAACCCTAACCAATCCCCATGCATCTATAAAAACCAAATTAAGCGCAGAACGCATCTCGTCTTATCCTACTGTATTTAAATCAAAAATTGCAGTCCAAGGTCCGTGCCTTCAAATTAATCAAGGTGTTCGAGTTGGACGTGGCCAGAATACTTGTTTATTCCATGAAGGGAGCTGAATTATATGATATTTCGAAATACGATTCCTGTCGAAATGGTTTTTACTCAGTTACTGGAGCATCACCGTCATATTCTGGCCCTACTGGAGGAGGGTGCAGATGTCGATGTTCAATCCGTTTACTTTCGAAAGAGTTCGACAAAATTGATCGCGGAGATTATTTAGAATATTTAAGCTGCAGTTATTCGGATGAAGCATTTTAGCGCAGAACTAAACTTTTTGGTTGACAAAGCATATGCTGTCATTATTGAATATTCAGAATCATTAGAGGTGACGATGAAAAGCCGAAGACCACTGGGTCTACTGCTTGTTTAACGATCCTAGTCATCCACATCGCCCTCCTAGATGAAAAACGGAAACTAGCTTGTATATCTTCATTTGAAGGGGATAAAAGAGCAGTGATGAGGGCTAAAGACACACTGGCCTGCGAGAGGCCACAGGAGACTATAAAGTGGGATGCACAGCTGGAATATTGGCAGAAGTTCACCCAACTGGGACTGAGAGCCTCCGAATGACTGCGTAGAACAGCCTGGTTATGTAGCTGTTCGTACAGTAGAGCATAGTAGTGTCTGTTATGAAGAAATTGTGTCGATTCTAGTAATTTTCTTGATTTGTCTACCAGAAATTTAAAAAGCGTCATTTGACAAGATCTTTACTAAACTGACATGGAATTAAGAATGCTGTATATTGAACTACTGCAAAGTACACCATTTTTCATTATGACATATTAAATTTCGGTGGAAATCATTGAGGAGGAAAAAAGGAGTAAACTAATCACAATATTCATTCTTACGCAGTACAAGGATAGTTTCCGACTGCCTTGAGAGATGAAGAAGGCAAAGCATTGGTCCATACCTGCCACCTGGAGGTGATGGTTTCAATGTTGTCGAGGTGGGTGTAGTCCCCGTGCGTGGTGTAAGTGATAGATTCATCGCATCGGAAGGACAGATCGGCAGGAATGTAATTCTCGAGAATCCAGTACTCGCCGTGTTGGCTTTGGATTGGCAACGACGGACGAGAGGCACATCCACGAAAATCTGGAAACATTTTCTTCTCGAGGGAAAGCGGAGGAGGATCAGGGGCACCATTTGAGATGCCGGACGCATGCAGATGTTCGGTTACCTCCTGTTTTATCTGCACCTTGTTAGAGTTAACAGTTGTATCGTCCCTGGGGCGTGAAACCTGCTGTGAGAATTCAGTCTGTTCAAAATAATAGGGTGCAGTGTTCCTGGGAAGTTGGATACCTGAATTAGCTTCATTCCAGTGGTGATGGGATGGAGACAGAGTGAAAATCTGACTGCAAGATTCATGAACAAAAAATTGCTCGAGGGAAAGGTAGGCAATCAAACACGCATTTGTCAACAACGACACTTGCATCAGCCTGGACCGAAATAAAGCCATATTGAGCCACTGCATCTGCGAAAGATAGCAACGCAATGCAAATAAAACAGTTAACATAATTTGGTACTACTATATGACCAACTTTCATTACTATACGGTACATATCTGAAGATTTGCTTGTGTACTGATTGGCCGTGCAGCCTCATGATGGATTTTTACCACAGGCATTTGTTTAGATATTATCCACCGACAACTGTTGGGTAGGCAACTTGTTTTGCCTAAACCTTAAAACCAAACCTATAATTAACCAACTTACAATAATTTCAATTTTTAAACTACCGATAGAAAAAAACTAATATGAAGCTCAATAAAGTCTCTGTCTGAGTTGTGTGCAATGCAAGCGACACAGAAAACAAGTGAATGTACAGTGGGTGCAAAATGTATCCGAAACAAAGGAAAAAACTTATTTAATTAAAGCTTATAGAAGAAAATAACATAAACAAACGCTATTCAAATGTAAATTTATGTGGGAAATACAAATATATCAAAACAACACTATCATTAAATGTTGACTTGATTATTGCAATTTTATAAAAGTCAAGGTTCAAAGAGTATCCAACACATCGTAAAAAATGAAGTTGATTCGCCAATAATTTCTCACCCATTATGTTTGGAGGAATATTCTAGAATCAGCAAACGTTAGAATATTCTAGAATGCTAAAGAACCTCATAGACATCTTTCTAACTGCAGTCATTCATTACCTGGTATCATCATTAGAAGGTGGTCTAGAAATATATAGAAATATAGGTGGGTGGTGGGATGTAGATAAATTTCATTCGTTAAATATCCTAGTTTAGAAAGTTGATGATACCTACTGTTCGTAAAAGGAATTATTCATCTTTCGACTAGCCAGCCTCGTTCAGGACGTCCTTCAAAAATTTCTGACCGTACAGCTAGGAGTTTACTTCGAAAAGTACATAATAATCCTCGACTGACTCACTCTGAACTGCAATAAGTCTTGAAATCAAGTGGGATAAATGTTTGAAAGAATACAATTAGGACAGTAATTCGAGAGAGAGATAATTCCACTCTCGGTCATCAAGAAAAACCCTCTCTATAGCTTGAAAGAAATGTACGTAAAGAACCGCCGGATCTTTTCTAAAGAGCACGTGAGTAAATCTTCAGGTTTTAAGATAAAATATCATGGTCAGATGAGATATCAAGGTCGGAACTGTGTCTGTCGTGTTTGGAGACAGAAGAACTCAGCGGTTCACCCGAAGAATACCATCCCATCAGTGAAGCTTTGAGGTGGCAGCATAATAGCATAGCACAGCATAGCATAGTGAAGTCGGCGCTGAAGAATAGGCCTGATATGTCTTCTCATATTACTATCTTGTTGTTCATTGTTCTTCCCGAGGTGAATTGCTTTACACTTGTCAGCATTGAAATGCAGCTGCCACGTATCAGCCCAGTTAACTATACTGTCAAGATCATCTTACAATTGCACTTGATTTGACGCATCCTACACTGTATTATAAACTTTTGTGTCATCGGCATACATGGAGCACACGCTTGATACTACTTCTTGCAGATCGTTTATAAAAGCAACGAACAAAACAGGCCCAAGAACGCTTTCTTGTGGCACTCCACTTCGCACTGATGCCAAGTGTGATACGGTTCCGCTAATACTCACACGTTGTCGTCTACCCACTAGAGAATCTCTGATCTATTGGAGTACATTTCCCTCTATTCCCAAAGACTTCACTTTGCGCAACAGCCGATAATGTGGTACACTGCAAAATGCTTTGGCAAAATCGAGGTACACTGCATCCACTGGCTCCCTTTCGTCCAACAGGCGAGTCCAATCGACAAGAGGTTAGTAGTGCAGGATCTACCGGCAATAAAGCATGTTGACCGTCTGATAGGAGATGGTGAACAGTCAAGTGATCAATAATCCTATCTCTCACAACACATTCCATTACCTTACAAACAACACTTGTCAGTCTGACAGACTGACAAGTTTTGGTCACCTTTCTCTAACAATGGTGTTACTTGAGCTTCTTTCCAATTGGTCGGCACAGTTCCTTTGTTTAAGGGTTTTGAAATGATACTGTCAAAGAGGCGGCCAGGTCGGTTGCTAATTCTTTGAGCAATCTAGGGTGGAAGCCGTCTGGTCCACATGACTAGTTGAGATTTAGGGCGACCAGGCGCTTGAGAATCTCTAATTCATGTATTTCAAAACTTGTTTATTTCGAACATACTGGGCGCTTCTCAATAGCTGGAATACTGTTCTAGTCATCATCTGTGAACACACTGCTAAAGAACTGATTGAGCACGTTTGTCTTGACTTCATCAGAGGATATCTTCCGTTGGTCTACTTTAAAATCAGAGATACCGTTGCTTGTTTTACACTTCGAACTAGCATACAAAAAGAAGGCTTTCGGGTTCTTTTTTGCATTTTTGGCAAAATATTTGTATAGTTTTTCACTGCGGTGCGACAGATTTTTTTAGCTTGATTTCGAGCTCTTGCATACACGTTATAATCATCATTGCTGCGAGTTCGTAAAAAAGCTTGTAGGCGTCGTTCTTGGTATTTAGCTGAATTATAACTGTACTGTTCATCTACTGGAGTACTGGGACTTTTTGACTCCACCGAGCATAATCTTAGGTACACAGGCATCAACTGCAGACATAACCGAGTCTTTGAAATTTGACCATGAATCAGCCATATTAATGTCCTTAATATAGTCCGAAATATTCGCCGCATTCACTGCTTCACGGAGTTTATCATAATCGCCTTTCGCAAAGTTCAAACGTTCACGCTTCCGAAGCGTTTTTTCTGCATGGCACTTAATCCTGAAAACAATGATTGGTGGTGGCTTTTGCCCAACGGAGCCTCGTTGCGAAAGTCATCTAGCATTGATTCTTCACTGGCAAACACTAGATCTAAAATATTTGAGGTCTCTTTATCCCTAAAATGGGTTGGGTTGGTGTTATGTTATGACCATGTTGAAGAAGTGAAGTTATTAGCGAGAATTTTTTTCGAACGTTGTGGTTATCTGACTTTCATTCACAGCGTTGCCAAAGTCACATCTAAACAGTTGCCTACTTCTTAATTGCTGTGATTATAAGTCCTTCCCATATGGTGGTGAAGATTTTCTACGGATCGTTTTCATGGTGACCACCACTGATTTGCCATAATTTACGATTCACCAGTGATTTTAAAATAAATTTCCTTTGCCTGCTGGTAGCGATGCTGCTCGAAAAAGTGCCCGGCGTAGAATATTAAGAGAGAAAACATAACTGACTGAAAAATTTATCATGTTATTGCTTCTAATATGAAAAATTGAAGTTAAAAATGTGGATACTCTAATTTTAATCTCGTTTTTTCTTTGTTGAACCACACATTTTTCAACAGATGCAGCAAAGCACACAGGAGGATGTTTGGTTACCAGTATGAAAAGTTCTAGAAAATATTGAACAATTGCCATTTAAAGAGACAACAAGACGGGTTTCCCTTTCGCCATCTAACTCCATTCCGCCGCAGCACGTACCAATATAGCTAACTAATCGAGCACCTATCGTCTTTTTTTTTTGGCTAACCTGACATTAGATCCTCAATATTTCTGACAGCTTTGTTTTTCCGCATTATTTTCTCTATAGTCGCACCGGACTCACAAGTACACGAGTCTACTGTACATGTACAGCGCACCTGGTAATCTAAGACATTTTTAAGTCTAGAACAAATTCAAATTGGAAAAATAGGTATAAATCTCCAAACTTGATGTAAAATTTTCGTATTTTGTACGTTTGCTAGTAATTTATTGTTGATGTTTTTTCTTACATTGATCATGAACACTATTCCTGTGTCTCTTTCAGCCTCCGCACGCTCAGCAATTATCTTTTCTCGCTTTTAATGTACCATCGACCAACAATCACCCTAATCCACTGCACTCCAATTTCAGTTTGTTTATAATCTTGGTCCACTTATAGAAATGGGAGCTATTCTACTGTAAGTACTTAAACTTAATAAAGGGTTGTTTATTTTCCCGCTGCTGTCATTCGAAGCAGCGTGTGAGGAGAAAACATGCTTAATTGATAAGATTTCTTATGAAATGTAAGACTCCAGAAAAGTTGCATAATGTGAGGGGATTATAAATTCTGAAAATATTCATTAGCTGCAAATTGATGTTAAAAATATCTGCAATGATATCCTACCACTCTGAACCAAATAAATCAACTGATTATTAAGGAGAATATATTGGAAATAAAAAGAGAAAAGTATTTTGAAAATAAATCTTTAAGAAATTTTCTATACGTGGAAAAACGATAAAAAAACAGGAGAATAATTTTCCTTCTCCAGTTCGAGGTTGGAATGTAGTCCAGTTCGATTGAGAATATAATTAATTTGAAATCATGGATTCATATTACAAAGGCAACGGCAATATTGATGAATATTTCGAAAATTTATCCCAACGACGGCATTAAAAATGGACAATCAGATACACGGAGAATTCTGTTTCTGTCCCTGATCCAATTGAAATAGGTCATCGAAAAATAAGGAAAATGCGTTCTTTTTTCATTATATTGTTATTGCAAAGAATCAAATCCCTCCTATAGTTTTTACACCAGTGCCAGATGCTATATTTTTAGCCTAATTTGCTTTTTCCAAAACAATCACATACTACCAAGGTAGATAATAAGAACTAATTCAAATTACTCCAATTTCTATTCAAGCTACATTTCATTGAAAAGAGGAATATTCACAGTGATTACATTACTAGTGACATTCCTTTAGCAGAGTTTCAAGAACTGTGTTAAGAACACGTATAAAGTAATATTCTTTAACATTGTGTTGATTAATAAGGATGTGCACCCAGTCTCTGGAGAAATATGTTAAAAATCTAAATCAATTTTACATTACAAAAGGTATCATCGATCGTGTGTGAGAGCGGAAGCTGTGCTGCTCACCCTATGTTAAGTACTTGATTCTGCTGTATGGTTCTCCTCACCAAGGTTAATTAAGTGGGCTGGGTTTAATGGTAAGATGTTACTGGTATCTATGTTGCTCATCCTAGTGCGAGTCCGGGGCTCTACCCAGTGGTCATTAATACATTAATCTATACTTTAAACGTATTTTGGTAACTATGATACTTAAAACTATTAGGATGTTTGGTGATGTTTTGATGGGGTATTCACCCATTTTTCTAAACTGTGCCGAAATGATCTCTTCATACTACTAACGCCGAAGGTACCACTTGTTTCTATCGCCCAAATTTGGCTACCTAATTCCGAGTAATTTATGTAAAATTTATGATCCTTTAAAACCCGAAAGCCAATTATTCCAAAACTTTCCAATCATTCCAAAACATTTCATTCCGTTTTGTAAAGTTTCCCTTCGGGGGCTGAGTTTGTGTCTCAAGTTTAAGTTATTCGCTTGCAGGTTGCATGGCCGAGGACTGTCATGGAGGATTGACCCAGTAAGTTAAGTTGCATAACAGCCTTTAAATTCCTTTTATTTAGAGTTTCTTTACCTCACTCCAAAAAAATTTGCAGAAACACATTGAAGAAGCTACCGCTGCAAATTCAATGCGTAATATCTGGCATTCCTAAAATCGTCAATTATAAGATGATAATGACGATGATGGCAGTGGCAAGATATTTCATTCCATCTTGGAATCTATTTAAACAAATAATTTTTTGAGCATTTATGAGCGCCTTAAAATTTATAACAAATAATGAACAAAATACATAGATGCAAGTGCTTTGGTGCGGAAATTTTCAAATAAACTTCAATTGAAGACCAAAAAATATTTTAAGGCGATTTAATTTTCCGCATCATGTTTCAGATTGAATCTGCACGGATTCTCTAAGTTGGATATGAAATGACACTTTTCAAAGCGATGTTTTAAAAAATTTCTACTCTGATTTGTATAGACCTGAATAATGATATGATCTAATCGTAACTTGATCTAATTGTAATCACGATTATACCAGTCATCAATATCGTTGAGCACAACGGGAAAATCATGCATTAAAAATTTACCGCAGGCTTAAAAATGTTCTAATACTCATCCATGTCTTGAGTTATTTTTCCAATCAAGAGAGAATACTTCTGGGCAGTTACTTATTCTCTCCCTCACTCTCTATATTGCAACCTTCCAGCAAACAGGAGCAAGCTACACCACTGTCTATTGCTTGGTGCGAGCAGCAACTGCCGGAGCAACTCTGAATTGGGAAGCACGCAGGTGTTGAGGCCAGAACTATGGTTCCATAGGTGTTAATGCCGCAACTTTAAGTGCATATGTTCTGAATCTGCAACTGGGGGTGCATAGGTGCTAATGCCGTAACAGTGGGTGCATAGGTGCTAATGCCGCAACTGTGGGTGCATAGGTGCTAATGCTGCAACTATCTGTTAATATGTTCTGAAGCCGCAACTGTGGGTTTATAGGTGCTAATGCTCCAACTGTATGTGCAGAGGTGCTGATGCCGCAACTGTGGGTGCATAGATGGGAATGCTGCAGCTGTAGGCGCATAGGTGATAATACCGCTACTGTAGGTGCAGCGAAAAGAGCGAACCGTCTCGAGGAATATCGCGAGTCTCCCATGACAGTTTCAATGCTGATTAGGAAACATTTTCTCGATTCTGGCGGTTTTGGATTAAAAAGCCACAAATTGAATTACTGTCTATATCTCGTTCGGCTAATTGATTTGAAAAAATTTTCAGTCTTATATCGTATGATTTATAGCATTGTTATTGTCTGAAGTTGATTTTACTTTGCGCTACAACTAACTTTGAAACAATGGATCACCTCTCTGAAAGTTCAAGGAATTGTCAATAATGATCTGAATGGTAAAAAATTATAAGTATATTGGGCTTAAACTTACCGGAGAGATTTCTAGGACTTATTATATAGACGTCTTTTTAGGCTGCTCTCGATCTGAATGCGGTGAGATGATTCTGTGATAGCCTTTATTTGCAAGTGTTTTTCTGAATACTTCACCCATGAACGGCGATAAATGAAACGCTTCAAGGAAGACACAGATAATAATGTAAATTCAGCTGTTATCTGTAGCACGTTTATCTTATTGTTAATCTTCAATTCTATGAACCATGTTTTTATAAATGGATGTTTTGAGGTTGTCGTCCGCACTACAACGAGGCTTGACACTTCAAGTCAGGCCCAGCCTGTCCAACGGGCGCGCAGCCGTACACCACCAAATTTGTGCACCAGTAAGCCCTGAATCGAACGCCTTGGTTCTCTCCGGACATCCACCAATCAGCGGTGAGTCACTCAGCTTTGTCTTCCTCCGGCCTTGCATAAAACTTGCCTTTCACCACCAGGCCGCGGATCGAAGATGACTCCCGGGCATCGTTACATTACGTAATTATACGTTCACCGCAGCTGAGGTTAGGTATTAGATAGCATAGTTATGTTCCAAAATTTATCGTCCTTCGATGAGCGGCCGTTCGACCGAGGGCTGGTTCGACGCACGGCTTAGATATGATTGTCCAGAAGTGTTGAAGGCTACGTTCCGGAAGGCAGGAATCATGGTGGCCCAATGAATCAAGGGCAGTGGTGGTCTTCGGCAGGCAACCCGCCTAATAGCTCTGATCGCCTCGCTTAAACACACGAGACGATGTGCTCTATAGCATGGACAAGGTTGCCTGCCGTAGACCACCACTGTCCTGGATGTAATGGACCATCATGATTCCAACTATAGAGCACATCGTCTCATGTGTCTCAGCGAGGCGATCACAGCTATAAGACTACACAAGCGCTATTACAAAGAACGAATGGAGTTCGGTATCGTGCAATACAATTAACCTTTTGTGGACTATTATACTATTTTCTTTTTGTTTTAACTATTTCGATTTCAATTTATTCTCATTATTTCTTTATCTTTCAAGGCAGAGCCTTGACACTGTCTTGAAATTAAACAAACCTAACATTCAGATATGCAGCGGTTGAGACATTGGCCGTGTAAATTCAGTTCGAGTCCTAATTGAAATCACTCTCTGATCCAATATTTCAATATCCAAATAAATCGCTCTCTGGTCCAATTGATCCAATAACTTTATCAATTGATAGATGTTTTTTGAGTGGGCGAACGTATTAGTCGGCAAGACCTTACTGCCAAATAACTATATAATATAACTATATATGATATATCTATAACATTGTAAAATTTTACTGACGAACTCTTGGAAACGAGAATGAATTTACGATCTACGGTAGCGAACATGGGCTCATTAGCAAGAGTGGACGAGGGATGAAGTGCAGGTGTGACCGAACAAAGACAATTGCAGTGCACGGTGATTTATTGCAGCTGCAGGTGTCGTGTGTTCAATGAGGCTCTATTTAATTAAGATTATTGCAGCTGCAGATGACGCATGTTCAATTAGGCGCTAGTTAGTCCAGGAGATATCAAAGCGTGTAAATCGCAATAATCTATTCAAATTTTATTGAACATTTCTGAACTTAAAACCTGTTAGGTTAATTTTAAAAGTCAAATTTTGGTCCATATAAGAGATTAAATTATTTTCCTTGAGAATTCTTTATATTAGCACTAGGGTTATTTATGTTCCATTTACTTTCCTTGCAGTGTCACTCAGTCACTCTAGTCCTACCCTGTGCTCTCTATAAACTAAGGTTTTGGCCTAGCAACAGCCAACAATATTCTTAACCATAATTATTAGTGAAACTACCATCTAAAGCCACTGATCAATGCCACACTCTTCTCCATTTGTTTCATTTGTTTGCTGTAACTATCTCTAAATACAATTGTAATGGAAAACTCTTTCATTTAAACAACAATAATAGCTTCCACCGTTTAATTAACTATGAAGTGGACAACGGGTTGGTCCCACCCGCTAGCACGGTAACAACGTCATTAATTGAACGCAGAATGCTTATTTTAATTAAACAGTTTTATTTTTATTGTATTAAACCGTAAATGATTTTTATAGCGAATTTTGCAACTTTACATGATAAAATATGTTTAATGTTTGCACTGTATAATTTGAGTTGCATTTCAACTTAAAAGTGATGATTAACTGGCTATCAACTTATAAATCAATAAGCATCCCGATTAGATCAGCAGTAGCAAATTTATCAGTCAAGTTAAAATGTCTGTTATTTTGCTAGCATTTGCATTAGCAATGTAATAAAATTAATGAAACAGACCGATGCTAATATTGATTTCTATGAAGCGTTTGTATCATTATTATTCTAAGATTTTGAGAAACATGATGAATTTTGTTCAAGCAATTTTCTCTACGAATTAATGAAAGCTCACCGTTAATAAATATGTTGTAAATGTGTTTCATTCGAAGTTAATGTATCTAATTGAAGTGACTCGGTGTTAGCGAATGAATCAATCTTAGTATGTGGATCTAATTTTCATTATCAATTTAAAATGTTTCTCTAGAGGTGAAGATTCGGTGATCTATATTTCTTCCAATACAATGTGAACGTTTTAATCCTTATCATTTTGTGCTATAATCTGAATTCAAGATATAAGGTGCTCTCATTATTTTGATATTCCAAGATATGGATTCTAATTGCATTCCCGTAACCTAATGTATTCAGTGTGTAATTTTTACAATGGAAATTGTTGTACAATGAGTCCACGGTTTTACTGAGAGCTTGCTTTAGACGCTGAGTCTGCAGATTAATCATCTTATGTGTCACGAGGACAATAACCCGATGAACGGAGGATCGTAGCATTAAATACCACAAGGCGTTTGCAATATTCCCAGGTGGGATTTCTTTCAAATTAAGTTGGAGATGGACTTGTTCTTCTTTTTTAAAAGTGCCACACTCCGGTTTTTTCATACTATTAAGCGAAGGAACTGTATCCTTATATTACTGTTACTACGTTGATTACTGAATACTTAAGGTGCGAGATACGACTCTGATCGGAGGTATTGAATAAGGTGTTTACTTGATTTTGTGGCCCTATATGATCGGGGATCGGGACGATCTTCTAGAAAGAGGGTAGGTGACCGCTGTCAATCTGGCGTCTCATTATAATTATATTATATGATTAGATCATATATAATTGAGAGGTATTATTCACTTGACCTAATAGAGATTGATGGAACAGTACTAGACACGAGTCAGCATCTGGAAGACATCACGTGACAGATCACGCGACCATGATCTTAGTTGTGGGCGGAAGCCAAAGTCCATATAAGTGCTGGGAACCTTAGTTAGAGCACCCTCCCCCGCAGCAGTTGATAAGCGCTCCGCGATGTAACGCGTCGGTTGAGTTCTCTGATTTTACGGTCGACGCCGTAGCTTCTACCTGTATCGTAACTCTTTTGTAAGACCACCCCGTATATCATGATATGTTATCTAGACAGCTGTGTTTTACTTATCCTTCACGACCTTATAGTCACGTGTCCCGATCCTCAGGTAGCGCTTAATAAATGAGCACGGACAATTCTGTTTCAATGCACAATCAAAAGCTTATGAAGCGACTCCTAGTTAATTTCTATGTATCATGAAACTTCAACTTAATTTGATGAGTTAATGCACTCCCGGCCATCTAATGGAATTAAAATATTTGAGGGGTGATTTTATTTTGAATTATACCTTATTTATTTTCTCAGTCGCCTCTGAGACGTAAAACAATTTCAGGATCGCATCAAACTTTACGGTCGAAGAACATCACTTCCGAACACAAGCAATATAATTAGATGGCGGCTAATGTGCCTCACGACCTACTCTGCCTTACACTCGTAAACAAAAATCTGAATAAATTTTGATCGGTAAAAACTCGGCAATGATAGAAATTTTATGATAATTTACTAGGATAAAAAGGTGGAGCAGCTGCAATTATAACTGAGCCGGCATTTGACGCATATAGAAATATCCAAAACGATTTCTCCTTCATGAAATTGCCAGCTAAAAATCAAGGGCGCTTTTTTAATGAACGTCAGTCCTCATCACGTCATCAACTTAATTCATATTCGTCATACAATGTGTGTGCAATAGTTTCAAATTGAGCGACAAAGTTAAACTTGCTGAGAGAAGCCTGGTTCCGTCTCAGTTATATTTAGAATTCAATGAAACGTGAGAAGCAAATGAATTACTGACATCAAGTTTTAAATTCATCTCCACATTCGTCGTGTCGACGATTACAAGTTTTTCAAGACAAAGATTTTCTGAACACTGGAAAATGGACCATTGAAGTGATGTGCCAAGATGCTCCGGCAAAGTTGCATCTGAAAAATCCGTTTGATCCACAAAATGAAAGGTTAAAAGGACATTACAATAAAGTTTCTTGAGATGCATCTCAATTGAAATATGAATTCTGCACCGTTCCCGATTCATCATAAGGTTGTTAGTTCATATTTTCGCTGATTATTTGGTGCAATGTTTGGGCGAGATTCCTATGCGCGTCTTCATACACATCGAATAAAATTCCTTGAAATGCGAAAATATAAAAAATGGTGAATGCCTCTGTCATATTTAGAAGCTTGCGTGCTTCATGTCGTAATTCCACTTCGCCAATTTCCTTCTCTTGAAGCGACGGATAAAATAATTCAAGAAAAATAGCCTCTCAATGGCCTCACATGAGGTAGGGCTAAGACTGCATTTTTATGAAAAAACTTGCATTTCTTCCAGCGTGTTAGTATTAATTATTGATGTTATTTTTTCAATGCCTGGGTCTCACCATGACAATACAAGTGATAAGTCTGCAGTGCTTGCTTCACAATACATTCCCAGCATCGTGAAAGCGACCAGTTAGTATTTACTTTTATTCGTCCATATGCTATGCTCTTGATTATAAAATTTATCGAATTTACGAAGTTGATATCATGAATACAGCACATCGTCTAGCCATGGAAATCAACATGACTTTATTATTGCCTGAATTGCTGTGGATTTTTTAACATCAAGGCATTTGAAATCGCCTTGATAACTTCTGATACTGAGCATGATCAAGGTACTTGAAATTGTCAGAACCTAAGAAAGGCGTTTTCATTGAAAGGCAAGAAGCAAATCATTCCTTTATTAACAAAATCACGGTAAATTTACATGAACGAGACACCACGCAGTGGCTGAAAGACTGACGTTGTGCACTGACACCGAGCACGCTTTGTGTGCATCCCGGTCCAGTATTGAAATGCTCATTAGTGGTGAAAAAGTGAGCTTGCGTGCAATAAGTCGCGCGGCGTTGTAAGTTTTACAGTTGATGAAGGTTTTATCAATCAGGCTAGAAAAGTAATCTACATTCCGTTATATCGTAATGTAGTCTTTGTAAGACACAAGTTGAACTAAATGGGGAACCTCAAATCAAACATATATAAGACTAATGCCCAGGTAGGAGAAAATGAATTTGAACAAATAAATTAATTAAGTCAAAAAATTTTAAACCAGAATATCTAATCGTGAAACGTCTCACATACAATATGAATGAATCATATGGATAGAAATGATACTAGATGGACACCAAACAAAAATTAGGACACCAAAACAAAAATCGGACTGCTGATTCAATTAATTTGAATAACAGGTTTTATGGGAGCCACAATTAATTCTTTCTAACAGTTCACAATATATATTCAACGAAAAAGCCTAGCAAAACCTAGAAGTTAATTTTCATGCATGCCAGTATACCATTTGACTACACGACGTTGTGGAAAAGATGCTATACATCATTTGACAACATAATTTGCCTTATCACAAAAGCTAAAATGGAGAAGACGTGAAGATTGACTCGATCAACTATTTCGTTGTTGCCGCAAATTGTTAACATGTAAGAACTATCATTTATGACATCTCGCATATTCAGACAAGAACCCAGACTCACAGATGAGCGTATTTTTCTAAACAGATCGGAAGACAGGAAGTGGGAAGTTATCGCAAGGTTATCTTAGAACTACAAATAATTCAGTAGTCCAGGACACCTGACGCTATTATATACTGCGTTATAGAAGGTCGAACACTTATCCCTGTGGCATATTTGGATCACATTCAACAGTTGCTCAAGAAAAAAGTTGTGGTTGTGAATAATTTATGAAAAATTGGTAACCAAAAAATTAGTTTGACTGTTTTAACTAAGTAAATCATTAATCAGAAAAATTTTAGCCAGAAAAACATTCATACTTATTCAGATGGCTTCCTTTGCGAAAATCGCGGTAACCCCGAAAATACCATCACTGTACTAAAATCGAACATAAGTCTAACATTCTTGTATACTCAATGAAGATAGCATTATTGGTTGTCAATAGAGACACATTAAAATGAGGGTATATGGTTACGGAAAAATTAGTTCGCCCAAAATATACATTGGACACGAAAATTCATGACATTTTTTCCGAATGGTTGAGCTTAGGAAAAGCAAATTTCAGTACAAAATTTGAGCGCATAAAAAGAAAGTTTCAAGCACAACACAGAACAGAAGCAAGACCAACAAATGCCATTAACAACAACACTGTACATACTAACGTAACAACTTCATTAACATAAGGATAATATTCAGAGGACAGGTAAGAGGTAACAGCAAGGAAGATAAACGAAGAATTACAAAGTCCTTCACATGAATTAGTGAGAAACTACGAAAAGACAGAGAAATGTACAACATACACATAAATTTCATACATGATAATTAGCTAATAATGAAGGAAGGGAGCAGTGAGAAATAAGGTAAATAAACCTAACTTGGGAAAAAGGAATATTGACTTCATTGCTAATGGCAGTCTCCTGTTAATTAAGACACAATCCCATAAATACTGGTAATAAATACAAGGAAGACCTCAAAGAAATAGATGGCAGTGAAGTATTGACATACTTTAGAGCACTCATCATTAAGTATAGGTAGTTCACGGCTGCAGCTCTAATTAAAAAAAATAAAGCGCTGTTAACGCATTACGTGGTGACATGCACAGTTAACACGGCCAAATCAACAAACTCTTTCGGGAAGCTAGAAATCATTTCAATGTTTTGTCTCGGTTGGTAAAGCGTTGTCCACAATACAAATAATAGAGAAAACCCTCGGACTAAATTAATGAGCAGTTGAGTTCATTTATGCGCCGCTAACAATCTCATGATGCTGTAATAAATAAATAAGTCTTGCTAATAGAATGACCAATTAAAGAATTCACACATCAATGGCGTTCAGGTGCAAATCATCTTCCAGGAGTGTCGATCGGTAGTGCAACCATGAAAAATTCAACTATCATTCTTAATAGTTAGGCACCATTGAAACAATCCAGGCTACTCTAGCGTGCATAAATATTATGCTAACCGTAAAGCTGCATTAAGATGAGAAACTTTAGCTCCAGATAATTGAATCTGCGAAATAGTTTCAATTGAAGCGTGCCACGTTGAAAAGCTGACACTCTTGGGGAAGTAATTGTAACACAAGATGGTAGGGTACAAGAGATCTTGTTTGAATAGCGACCAATCAATTCAGTATTCAATCAATTCTACTATACCCTGTCGGTATTAAGTTGATACGAAACAGAAATACCAGTAAACTACAAGTAAATCTCACATTAAAGGCACACTAACTATCTAAACCTAATTCAACATACGAACTGACCAATTACTATCATCATCACACTAGCAAGAATTCAAGATATTAAGTTGTACATTATTGAGATTTTTTATTGTGAAGGAGTACGATTTGAGTTAGCTATATTGTGTATAAAAACAAATATCGTCAAGTTCGAGAGAGAGAATCACGTTTCTCTCCCTCAGGTTCAACGTAAATTCTGCCCATTGAACAACAAGTTTATATCACACTTCCAGAGCAACCTCTCATCAAAAAGAATAGCAATATTCCGTAATTCAAATAGAGGCAATTTCCGTGATGTGAACAAAATGTGAAAAAGCTTGATTCGCGTCATGAAACTCAATAACACTCGATTTTATATTAACATTGCAAACTCATTAATCAGCTCTTTGGCCTCGGAATTTCCGGGGAATTGACTTCAGAGCGATGTGATAACTCAAGCGATCGAGAGAGTCATAATCAAACAAACTCACTCTCCACGCTCAGCAAACAATGTTAGCCACATTTTATTTAATATTCAAATCATTACTCTGACGTTGACAAATAAATTTAATTTATTCAACCGCTCCATTGTTTGATCAACACACCATATCAACATAAATACGAAATGTTGTAGAACTACAATAAACATCTCGCATTTTGAATTATTTCATGTCTAGTGGTTTTTATACACGTTAATAAACTAATTCAATGAAGGAATTTGAAAGCAAAGCAAACACCAAGCAAATTCACCATATCGATATTGAAAACATTTCGGAGTCCAGCTCCATCATCAGTTCGAAAAACTAAAAATGAATAAAATCATATTATTATATCAAAATTCTAAGGCAGACACATAACCTAAACAAGACCTAACATTATGTTAAAAAAAACGGGACTCGATTTGAACAACTTAGTCTTAGGATTCACGAAAAGAATATAAAAGCCTAGCGATTCACTATTTCCAGATTATATGAACTAAACGCATTATTGAGACACGGCTTTCATTTGAAGATACGTAGAGACTCCAATATTCTCAAGTCCGAGCAGCCAGGAGTGGAACCGAGTACCCTGAAATCACTCTCAGTTACAGCCACGTCGCACTGTTCAGCATGGAGGCGCGCGGAAGAATTGAGGAGGCTTGGAGAGAAGCAAGTTAGAACGATAGCTTCTGCCACGGTGTTCAGAAACCTGGATGTAGAAGTTACGCGACGTCATTCCAACATACACAGATGCACAGCGTGCACAACTAAACTCATAGACCAGGTTTAATCGCATCCGAGCAGGAATAACGTCCTTATACCTGAAGAAAGAACCAATTTTGAAATTATTTACCAGTAAAACATGCAAAATTATATTCGGGAAATATTTCATGAACAATGCCTTTAGTTCTCTAGACATAGTTTTAGTTTGAATTTTGATATAGTTTTCGATATGGTGAATTTGCTTGGTGTTTTCTTTGCTTTTAAATTCCTTGTGAACTTGCGATATAAGCAGACAGATAATATAAAAAAAATAATGGTGAAAAATGACAATCAGTGAGCAAATAACAAGAGACCGTACACCTAAATCGAAAAATTTGAGAACTCAGTTTTTCGAGCATATCTAACGTGGCAACAAAATTGCGATAATTGCAACATATATGACTTCAAATCAAACGAAGCACAGTTATTAACTAAAAAAAATTGATACAAAATGACAAATTTTAAATTTTCAATACAAAATAACAAATGAATTATAATTCAACCTTAAATAAGCGTAGTTTAATCACTTGAAAATTTTAAATCAAGTGAATTGTGTAGTCTCTCTTTAATTTAATATTTAGGTTTGGAAGCTGCGTACGGCATATTCCGCCAGAGCGCAATATACTTAGATCCTGAAAAAGATAGGGTCGGAGTTGAATGAATACTGACTATTATGTTTTAGTACCCAAATCTAATACTAATCTGCACTGCACTAATCTGTGAACGAAGCACTTTGGCTGACCGGCAACATATTATTCCTATGAATATAATTCATAAAGATCATCATTATTTATGAATATAACTGACGATATGATTATGATCATAAATCGGGAAATTCCCGAACGAATGGACGAATTTACGGGGGGAAGGTAAAATGACTCTGCTGACCGCGCAGGTGACAAGGACGGTCTTGAACAGCCCCAACGACCAGGAAATGCTATTCTTATTCCACGTAGTTCACATGAACACTCGGACCAAAGTGCCACCACCTCGCGGCTATAGCTCGAGGCCTCAGTGGTAATTACTTAATAGACAAAAGACAAAAATACGTCTCCTATGGCGTTTTCAATAGAGTTGAATGACATTTAACTACAAACTTAGATCTTTTGTATCTTCATTACACTCTCTACAAATGTAAGTAGGCCGGACGACCATCGGCCTACTTACAGGAACTTGTATCTATTGCCACCAAAGTTGGGGTCAGTGACGATCTTGTGAAATTCAAATTTAATCAATCTTTACCATCTGAAATAGCACCGGTAATCGCAGCCCAACGCGAAATGTCACTACTTCAACTTGGAACCTTAGCTGACGAATTAATGCCTCTAGTCCGCAGCAACCTAACTAAATCCAGCTCTTCCATTGGCGCCGTTCAAGCAAACAAAAAGGAACCTTCATCTTCTCAAAACTGGTCCGCTAAAACTACTCAAATTCCCTATGGCTTGCGTCCATTCAGCAAGGATCAACGTCCCAAGGTGTGCAAATTCCACCTCTACTTCGCAGGAAAAGCTACCAAGTGCAAGCCATGGTGCCAATGGCCTAACAAACAGAACTGCAAGATACAACCCGACTCGCGCCCTTCTTCTCCGGCAAGATCCGCATCAAGCAACCAGGAAAACTAGCAGGGCGGGTCGCCACTGTCATCTCCGGCCCGCCGCATCTGGAAGTCTCTGCACAAATTGGAGCAGCTAAACTAAATTTTGTTATAGACACGGGCGCTGCTGTGTCAATATTGCCTCTAACATTTGCAATGGGAATCCCTCTGCACCCGACTGCCATCAGACTACACTCGGCTGCTGGGGAAGACATTCGCACCTACGGAGATGCAACCCTAGACATCGTAATACCAGCACTTCGCCGCAGTTTCTCCTGGACAATGGTCATTGCCGACACCATAAACTCGCTGATTGGATTCGATTTTCTCAATCATTTCAATTTGTTAGTGGATTGTGGTGCCAATAAATTAATCGATAAAACAACAGGAAAGCAGACCACAACCAACAGACTTGCGAGCGGTCCCGTGCAGACGATCATCATCAACGATATTTCAGCTCTATCTGAAGAAGTAAAACGCCTTTTGCATAAATATCCTTCGCTCCTTCAACGAAAACCACCGCAACGACTCAGCCTGGAACTGTTTCGCACCGAATCAACACAGGAAGCGCTGCGCCTACATTTTGCAAACCTAGACAACTATCAAGTGAGAAGTACGCAGCTGCCAGAAAAGAATATCAGAATCTACTCTCATCAGGCATTGTACGGCTGTCCAGTTCGCCGTGGTCCAGCCCCATTCACCTCGTACCCAAAATGGAACCAGGTCAATACCGGATCTGCGGGGACTATCGGACGCTCAACGTGGTAACCGTTCCAGACAGATATCCAGTACCACATATTCACAGCATTTCCGACAAATTGGAAGGTAAAACTATTTTTTCAAAAATCGATCTAGTTCAAGCTTATCATCAAATTCCTATGCACCCAGATGACATTTGTAAAACTGCTGTGACCACTCCGTTTGGTAGATATGAATACATGAAAATGCCATTTGGTCTACGAAACGCAGGTGCCACATTTCAAAGGTACATGGATAGTCTATTCATTCATTGTGACTTTGTATCTGTATATCTAGATGGCATCCTTGTATTTTCATCCAATCCTGAGCAACATTATGCCAATTTAGAACGTGTTTTCAAAATTCTAGCTGATAATAACTTGAAAATATCTTTGTCGAAATGTAAATTTGCTGTTACTCAATTAGATTTTCTCGGTTACGCTGTCAATTCAGAAGGTTTGAGACCCACAGAGAATAAGTGTAATGAAATAGAGAAATTTCCCATGCCGAATGATTCAAAATCACTTGGACGATTTCTAGGCATGGTTGGTTTTTACAGAAGTCTCATACCTAACTTTGCCAATTTGGTCAACCCTTTAACTGAATTAATGAAGCTAAACCCGAATTCCAGATCATTGTCTCTTTCTAATGACGAATAGTCTGCTTTTGTTGATGTTAAGAAGGCACTTGCGAATGTTAAACCTCTTGCTTATTCTTGTTCTTCAGTGACCCATTATCAACTTGTCACAGACAGCTCTAGTTACGCTGTGGGAGCCGCACTGCACCAAATGCTTAACTCAGAGCCCGTACCAATTGGTTTCTTTTCAAAAAAATTGTCAGAGGCACAACGCAAGTTTTCAACTTTCGACCGTGAGTTGCTTGCGTGTTACCTTGCTGTCATTCATTTCAAACCGCAAATTGAAGGAAAGTACGTAACTATTTTTACTGATCACAAACCTTTGTCTCTTGCATTTCATAAACAAACCCCTCTAAAGACCGATAAACAGCAACGTTACATGTCATTGATAACAGAATTCATTGCAGATATTAAATATGTAAAAGGTAGTCAAAATATTGTGGCCGATTGTCTCTCTAGACCTGTTAATTCTGTAACCCTTGACCCATGTGATTTAACTTCCATATCAATGCAACAACTTCAAGATGAAGAACTTGTGCTGTATAAAGATAAGCTCAAACCGTTTACAATAATTGCTGATCAGACCGTGGTTTGGTGCGACGTTTCTTTTTACCCGTACCGCGCCCCTTCGTGCCTAAGCAATCCCGATTTTCGATTTTTTAATTATTTCATAACCTCTCGCACCCCAGTGTTAAATCTACCATTAAAATAATCAAATCTAGATTTTATTGGCCCGATATTGATAGGAATCTCAGAGCGTGGGTGCGTGAATGTCAATCTTGTCAGCAGAGCAAAATTCATAGGCATACGAAATCTAGTGTACAAACCTTTGGTCAACCTTCAGATAGATTTCAAACTGTTCATTTGGACCTTGTTGGTCCTTTGCCTTTAGTCGTGCCGAAGAATGAAATTTATAAGAGTCCATACCGATATTTATTAACGTGTATTGATAGAGCGACAAGATGGGTAGAAGCTATTCCTATTGTTGACATTACTGCTGCTTCTGTTGCCATTGCTTTCTTTGAAGTGTGGATTTCTCGTTTTGGTGTGCCATTGAATGTTGTCACAGATAGAGGTACTCAATTCGAATCTGAACTATTTTCTGAACTTTCAGCATTGGTAGGATTCCAGCGACTACGTACCACAGCTTATCATCCTCAATCAAATGGTATGGTAGAACGTGTGCATAGAACTATCAAAACCGCTATCACGGCCCGAAAACAAAATTGGTTGAATGCTTTGCCTATTATACTTCTAAGTATTAGGAATTTGCCTAATGATTCTGGATTTTCTCCCGCTGTTGCCGTTACGGGAACCTCGTTACTGTTACCTCATCCTTTGATAACCAATGACAATTCAATGTTCAATAGTGACTCTGTTCGTAATTTAGCTGTAGAAATGTCAAAAATTCATTTTTACCAAATGTCTGACGGGAAAATCCATTCGAATCCAAAATCCTACATCCCAACCGAGCTGAATCACTGCAGTCACGTATGGGTACGTGTTGACAGAGTGCGACGTCCCTTGGAAGCACCATACACAGGTCCCTTCAAGGTTCAGCAAAGGCATCCAAAATTGTTCATTATACAATCCCCCACCGGAGCGGAACAAGCTGTATCCATTGACAGGTTGAAACCGGCATACATGCCATGTCAACCAAAACTTCCAGTTGTTGAACCAGAAGTACTGGCCGAAGAGGTTACTCCTGCCAGCGAAACACTGCCGGAAAACGCCTCGCAACGCACATCTCGAACTGGACGTAGAATAAAATTCAAGAAGGAAGAGGATTTCATATACTACTAACGTCAAGAACCAATTCGTGGCTCCACCTTTGGGTGGGGAAGCCATGTAGCAACGTCCAGCCTGACTTCTTTGATCAATCCACCTAAGAAATAGTTCATTCTTGTGTTGACCTTGTCATAGCCGTTTTGCTCCTTGTCACTTCATCACCAGCCCTGTACCTGTAAACAATAAACTTGCCTCACACCTTAGTCCAGCCGCTCCCTAGCCTCTGAGTACAGTAAACTTTGTTCCAGCATTATCAGCTCAATCTTTACAATTTACTCAACAGGAAGATCTGCATTCATTTTTGAAAGATCTAAAGTCTAAACTGTGAACAGAAAGAAGTCTGAGTTACACCGGTAAAATATACATAATTGTAAAATGTATATATTTGTTCTTAATAATAAATCGATTTACGCGGCATGCTTTTATAGAGTCAATGGTTAGCTGTAGACACTTAGAAATGACATAGGTACCTGCATGTGCCGGGAATCAAAGCCAGAGGCAAGCAAATTCTGGCAGATTTCTTTACAAGATTCACCTGCGTTTATTAAATATTTCAACAGTATCTATTCCTTCTTGGTCAAAACCGCCGCAGACCAATATTGTTACATTGGGAAAATCGACAAAATATTCAACTGGAAATAAATGCGCCGATAAATATTTCGCATCTTGTAGTAGTAATCATTGGTTAGTTAGCCTATAGTTGAAAAATTAAATGCGACGTTTCAGTTGGTAATGGACATGCCGTATCATTTCGCTATTTTTATCAGTCATTACGATAAGATTGGTGCTTGTGGAACATGTGCAGTGCTATACAGATCATGCACTATGTACTCAGCTTCTCATGAGATGTCTTGCGCTCATTAGAAATTACGGTATCGTAAATCTATCGAGAAATGTTCACGCAATGACTTGAACCAGCAGATGTCTAGATTAGGAAGCGAACTTACCTCGATAGCAGAGCTTGTGACGAACTTGATACTATCGGAGACTTAAGGCCCGTTCACACTACGAGACTCTGCGCGACTGACGACTGAAAAACTGGCTTTTTCAGTCCAGACTGAGGCAGTCCGGACCATCGACACGGGCTCATCGGCGAATGAAGCAGTGTTCATTCTTTTGAGCCGCTCATCTCTGATGAGCCGCTCATCTCGGGAGTGTCGCTTTGACTGCCGTCTGAGTAGGTTGTGCGTTGCTGTCGCTCCTACCCTATTTACACACAATCACCTGTTTATTTACTTTGCTTTGCAATATCGCATGACGGAGACTGGAACAGAGATGTTACTGAGAGGCTTATTGAGTTATATAGACAGGCACCTTGCCTATGGAAAGTAAAAAGTTTGGTTTACAAAGACAGAATCTCAAGACTTCAAGCATTAGAAAAAATAAGTGAACAAATGAAGAATTCAGATGCATCTATGAACATCGAAAAAATTCACACTTTGCGATATCAATTTAGATCAGAGATGAAAAGAAAGGAAGATACCCTGAAATCTGTAGCAGGTGCCGAGGATTCATTTACACCGCGGTTGTGGTTAGGTTTTGCGTTTCATAACTGCTATTAGGTATATAGATAGCCGAAAACTTTTGAATTCAATCCATCTTCAATCCAAAATCTTCAAGTTATTCGTTGGCACTATCCATCTTCAAAGGCCAAGAAGTAACTGAAATGCGCGCGGCAGAGTGGTAGCACTGCGATAATCGTGAGTCTTGATCCTAGCACATGCGCGTAGTCTGAACGCACACGCCAGTTTTGAGGCCCAGCCATGTGGCTTATTGGTCTCAGTCCAGTCTCGATCCTTCCGAATCAGTCCCGTAGTGTAAACGGGCCTTTATGGTATGTTATCAGCATATCGTCGGTCATCGATCGGGTGAAAACGGTGCTGCTGCAGCGACGTACAAGGCCTGTATTAAAGGCCGGTCCACACGCTCAGTTTTACACAACGATCTGTCTGCGCTGTTCCAATTGTTGCAGTTAAAACGTTGCGTGTGGACGGAAAAACTGCGCAGTTTTGAAGCCGCCGGGAAAACTGCGCAGTTGCATCGAAATCTGAGCTCCGGAGCATAGATTTCGATGAACTGCGCAGACAAGTCGGAACGTGTGGACGGTAGCACAGTTTTCCGATGCAATTTGTGCTCAGTTTCAATTATTCTGGCGACAATGGCGGACCTTCGGTAACGTTCTCGGGAATTTATTGCTCTTCTATACGAAAGTTTTTCTTGCATTTGGCGAGTAAAATTCAAGGACTATAGTTACAGGGACAAAAAAAAGTGGAGACATACGAGAGCTTAGTAGAAAAATTCAAAGAAATCGATGAAAGCGCAAACAGAGAAACGGCTGTAAAATAAGTTGAGGAGCATTCACCGTAAATAATTAGGAATAAATAAAAAAATCGATTCAATCTAGACCTGTAGAAGAAGACATCTACAAGCCATCTCTCTTGTATTTGGATTCCTCGCATTACCTAAATGGTCCAATCTATTTTTTAACAAGGCACAATGCCAAAATTTATCAAAATACTGCGTTCTCCATGGCACGTCTCTGACAAATTTACGGCCGGACTCGCGGCCGGTCCCCCCAAATTCGATAAGCATGGAATATCTCAAAAGTAATGAACGTAGCTCGATAAAACTTGGTACACGCATTAATTAGGACCTAACGGTGATGTCTTTTTCAATTTTGCCTTCCTTTGCGAGTTATACGGCTTTATCTAATCTAAAAAATTGTCACGAGCTAAACATCGCCGTTGGGAGGTTAGGTTTCTTCAAATGCAAATTTCGGCACGTATCGTCATGTAACTCACGAATGAAGGTAAAGTTCTAAAAATGTTCACGAGCTAAACATCACCGCTAAGTCCTAATGAATACGTGTACCAAGTTTTATCGAGCTACGTTCATTACTATGGGAGATATTCCATGCTAATCGAATTTGGGGAGACCGGCCGCAAGTCCGGCCGTAAATTTGTCCGAGACGTCTCCATGGCCAGATCGCGCAAAGCTGAGCAAACTACTCAGGTAAGTCGGCACCGCGTGGACGCTCTAAAAATTGCAACGATTTCATTCCGACTTAAAACTGCGCAGGCAAATCGTTGTGAAAACTGAGGTTGTGGACCGGCCTCGCTCAGTTTTCACAACGATTTGTCGGTGCAGTTCGAAGTCGGAATGAAATCGTTGCAATTTTTAGAGCGTCCACACGGTGCCGACTTATCTGAGTAGTTTGTTCTGTTTTACGCGATCTCACCATGGAGACGTCTAGGACAAATTTACGGCCGGGCTTGCGGTACAGTATACGCCTCAAACGGTTAGTCGAATGTTATTCAATTTTTTTCGGGCTATGTAATGTAGTAAACGCTTTCTTCTTCCTGATATTCTGGTGGTGATGGTAACATTTTTGGACCCGAAAGGAGTTGAATAATTTCGAATTAGATTTTTATTATTTAGTAATAACTTCAACAATCGATTTATCACACGGAAAGAACTAGCGCAGAGGTGCATAGTTAGTGCTGATTAAGTGTAATACCTGCATGTGCGAACTCACACCTGTGGACCCTGGTGTGGACAGACGTCAATGAAAGATTGCCTTGAACCGTACAGCGTTATGCGGAGCGTCGGGCTGAAATTCCTACCGTCATCAGTCAGAATATATACAATGTATTTTTATTATATATTTTTTATAAAGTCGTCTTTAGATTGCTAGTCACTACACCTCGTCTGCGTGATGACCTCATTGAAGTATATGAGTATACTCATGGTTTATACAAGGTCCCAGAAGGATTAATAGAATTTAAAACAAGAACCAACACCAGGGGCCACAGCTATAAACTAAAAACTGCGATACAACTCATTCACGCGACAACACTTTTCGCTTCGAGTCACCGACGTGTGGAACAGCCTCCCTGGTTACATCGTTGATGCTCAGAGTATAAACGAGTTCTAGAACAGACTAGATAAAGCTTTAGAGAAATATATGTTCAGACTTGAAATGCCTAGTACAATATCGAACTTGTTGGAAGTCTATTAGCTATTTTAAACTTTCGTCAGTTTGGGAAAGATCCGTTCAAAGGAGCGGATTTTTAGATCTCCTGTGAACAAGGTACGAAAAGTACAAGAATCGGCGACAGGCCACACCAGGCCTATTCTTCAGCGCCGACATCACTAGGATAATGATATGATATTACTGTCTTCTGAACTATGGATGAAGGTTAGTTGTTCTTGTTGAGTTGTAAGAGATGATAATAGAAGACGTGCCTTATGATAAAAATTACGAAGAACAAGGCTAGATAAAAAAGTAGAAAACTTGATGTAATAATGGGAAAGCAGATCCGTGCAGATTTAAATAACTTCATCTACTTGAAACAAGATTTTAAATTGATAAATTAAAAAATCTAATTAAGAAAAGTAATTAAGGAATCTAGATTCACGCTCTCAAAAGAAGAGTACAAATTTGAGTTAGTAAGGGGGCTATAATATTATGGAAACAAATTCAGAGCTTTAACTACAAGTACATAGTACATCTTCAAAACTCAGCCATCTTCATTTGATGCAGGCACTGGTTAAAGGTTCAATTTGATGCGGTGTGATTTATGGCTTCTGCTTATTGAAGAATTAATGCTGATATGTAACGATAAGCCACTTACTGTAATCCCATAACTAGAAGTACAGTGTTTCACATGAGTATAGGTCACACCATTGACTTGATTGCATATTTTTTATCAGAAATATATTCATGCGTTCCATTCCTGTCACTGATGCAAGATCGCGCGCCACCGCTTGGCGGGCGCTCATCGACCTTGCTCAGATAAAACTTGGATAAATTAACTGTCTTGGATAGAATATGTCCATATAATACGTCGAAAAATTATCTTGTATATAATATCTCCATGGCAGTTTGAAGGTCGTCTATGATGGTCTAAACATGTTTTGCCCACCAATTTTAAAAGTAAATCATTTAGCAATTTAGGTGAGAAAGTGAAGTAAGTTTAAGTATCATTAGAAAACAGGTCCGTTTTCTCAAAGCTGTCAATGCAACCATAACAGATATGAAAAGATTGGAGAGTATTTAGGCACCATATGAGGTTTTTCTAGCTCCAATGCTGGCTCGGATAACAATGGCTATCTCTGTGGAAGAAATGCTCCAAGTCAGCCCGCTGATCTTTCTTGTCGTTGTAGTTGAGAGCCTCACAGAGTCTGCAAATGTGGTACACCGGCGACTGGAAGTACCCGTGCTCGTTGAGTACTCGGTATCGTCTTCTCCAGTCGTGGTACTTCTGATACTCGGCAGGGTTGTTCAAAAGGTACCTGAAATTCACACAAAACCTGGAACAGTTGTCTAAATGAATGGGCGAGGATATAAGAACTGAATTTAAGCGAGACTAGTTAATGTACATAAGAATCAGGCCAGCCATTAAAAGAAAAAAAACAATTTCGAACTGACTCAATAATTCTGTCACTCTAAGCATAAATTTTCAGATCCAGGAGATAAAGCAGCACGATAAGTACCATGAATACGCGTCTGTGGGTATAGCGCCTATAAATTTGCGGTGCCAGGCTAAAACGAAACAAACTTTGCTTATCCGACATAATTCAATGGCGGTCAACAAATATTTCTTTCTTGGAAATGCCTTATTATTATTGTGTGGTTAACAGAACCAAAAGAATCTGGAATTACCACGCAAGTAATTTAAATTCCAGTTCAACAAAAGCAATGGAATCGACTTCTCCCCCATTGATTTATGCTAAAGTATTAAATTCACGAGTACACATTTTAGTATTTTACCCATTTATTCATTAGATACGTAGGTAAATAAATTTGTCAACAATTTTTCATTGAGTTACATTCTATCTTTTATGAACTTCGCCGCAGTGAAGAAAGCTACAATTAGTGACTATAAATAAGCCTACCATCTTCCATATCTATTCACGAATTGTTGGAATTACGCAGAGCATGACAAAAAATTGAACATTTCATTGAACTTGATCAGGAATGCTATGAGATTGGAGTGACGTCTCATCTGGTAAACAGTTAAAACGAAAGGAAAGACATAATCCTTGAACTATGAATAAACTCACGTCAGATATCGCGCCAGGTCCTGCGGATTTTTGAAGTCGTCCACATGAATAAAGGATTTCGGAGGGAGAAGCTTCTCATAGTCTCGCTTAGGAGGCCCCATCACCACAGGAACAGCTGCTTTGTTCAGTGCATTCCACCACACCTGCCGCCCAAAAAGTGATGATTAAGTTCAAACATGCAGCAGTCAATCTTCATCGAATTAAATCTGCCTCTCGATGCATCATCATGACAAGATTCAAGCGTGTGGAATTGCCTACCTTGCTCACTGCACTGAAAATAATATGATCACATTCAAACCAACAAAAACGGAGGACCACAAGCACTAAAACTCACCTTCTCGGTTATGTAGCCATCGCAGTTTGAGTTTTCGAACGCCAAGTAGAACTTGTAATCATTTAACTTGTCGCAGTCGTTGTGAAAATGACCCGGACATTTGAGTGGCCCACACCCGCCGTACACGTCAACTTTGATGTATTTCTGCAACTCGGCAATATACTTGTACCTTCCGTTGATGCCACCGCAATTAGAGCTTAATATGCTGATATTTTTTTGCTTAATTTTGTAGTAATCATCTATTTCATCTAAATATTGATCCTTAGGTAGAGGAACAGTTCGTCCGTAAGGCACTGGCACATTCGAATCCATTCGGTAGGTCATTGACCAATTGAAAAATCCATTATAATTGCTCAGAATGCGATTACTCGATACCATAAAAACATTGTATGGGCTCTCGTCGGACATCCACACCCAAAGCTGCCCAGGAGCTCTAGGGACGTCAACTGGAGGACCTTTGATTCTGTGCAAATGGAACAGCACGATATCAGCAGCTTCGACATCGCCATCTTCCGTAGTCACTCTACAGTTGCTAACAGAACAATCTTCGAGCGGGTCAAAATTTACAGACGACCCTTTCTTCAATAATCTCTTTTCAATATGCTTTACATACTTCCAAATATGTATTGTGAAAATCCTGTCTTGTTCATGACCAATTTTTTCGTTCAAGAACATGCGGCGACCAAGCACTGACAAACTGTTGATCTCGGTTGAGGTTAGGTTCCTCCAGTTATTGTAAGCGCCGTACTTCTCTTCGGGAGTATCTTTCTGGTGCTCAGGGAGTTGGTGAAAGCTATATTCTTGTTCATCATGAGCAGCATTCAAGTTCTCATTAGTTACGTTGTTCCTTACAAATCCTTGTAAAGTGTTCTTCTCTCGCAAAACTAATGCTTCACCAGAATGCTCTTCTCTGGCAGCATTGTCGTCTAATTTTATTTTGTTGTCTGACTTGAGTTCGGCGTTATCTCTAGCGTCAATCACTTCTCGGGCCACATTTTCGTGGTCAGGTTTAGCTTCTCCGAAGTCGAGTACATTAGGGACCGGACCTCTTCTTAGAAGAGGAGACGGCATCAAATCATCCACACCTTGAGAGGAAACTCTATGTCCATTGCCCGTGGGGTTTCCATTCGTGTGAGGCTTTGCACGATGAACTATTGCTTGGTGTGACCCAAACAAAAATGTTGGGTTATCTCCTTCAACCACCAAAAACACAAGCCAGATAAGTAAAGATGCTGCTCCAATTAGAGTTATTAGCCGCCTGACTCTACATGAACGCCGCAGAATATGTCTTAATACTGGCCAACTCATCCTGAATAAAGCCAACCGAGCATCACGCTCATAATACAGGAAATGCGCTACACGACAGCCTGCACCATCGGGGTTCAAATGAAGGGAATTTAACACAATCCTATCAGATGAGCACTCATCAACAAATACATTAATGATTTTAAATATAGTCTGAAAATAATTCATTGATGTTAGGATTACCACAAAAAAGTTGAATGCACCTGAAACACACACAGCCCTTGAAAATTCTTCAATAAAATCTTCGGTTTCTCTACTGAAAAAATGCTGTTCCGACCTAATTAAACTAAGTTCGACTAATAATTTTCTGCAAAAGCATTTAGCACAACGAGACTTATTAACCTCTGCTGGTGTTTTGCAATAACGGAAACAAATAAATAAATGCCACCTTAAACGCCTACATTAACGTGGTTATCACCTCGCGGCAATGCTTCAAAAATCACATGATATCAGATTCGGACGCCATATACCAATTGGCCTCAGCGCGAAACTCGTTTGATCTTGAATCGCCGTTCACTGATGTATTTGTACTCAAAATAGCTCTTCAAGTTGAGAGTAAATTACAATAGACAATTCTACTCACTCATTGCATTGCTACTCGCAAATTGCTCGATTCGGCTCAGCACAAATAGAAGCCAAGGTGAGTATAATTTCAATGCTACCAACCGTGTTATTAAAGATAAACTTGGCAGTTTTCAATGTTCAATTATTAATTAAATGCCATTGGATAATCAACCACTGAAAAGCTACAGGATTTATAGATTTAGGCGCTTATACACGAGGCTAGTATTAGCTGCGATTATTTCTTCTTCTTCGGATCCATTTTTATGAGGATTCGGTTGTTCACCACCAGCCTCACGTCTGGATGGTCAGCGATGGCCAGACTGGAGCGGCATGTGGAAAAAAGGCCAGATTAGACTTTGAAAACTTTAAGGTTGTTTTATTAGTTCAACAAGCTACTTCAAATTAGATTAGTAAATCAAGCAAGGTTAGTCACCCTTACCTATCGGGAGGGCCTACCCAGACAGAGAGCATGGGCCAGATGGTCCAGCCTGGGCTGGTGCAGCCTGAAGCATCATCAAAATCCATACGAGGGGCACACTTTATATGAAAAAACAAAGACCAGCTGATGCTACATCTGCTATGCTACTTGGCAACTACCATCAGGGTCGTACTTCCAAGGGGGCTTGCTGTCTGGGCGATTTGTTTAGGACTCCTAGGAGGATCCTGTACATAATCACATTTACAATAATACATGTGGGATAGAGTCTTTCCAGGAGCATGGCATTTGAAGTGGCATCAGAAGGAAGGTTTAGGACCTCTAAGTTAGTGGTTAGGCAAAGTCTACAGGTCTCTCAGGCGACCTGTGCTGAGAAGGTACTTAAGAGAAGGCTTCAACTATGATGAATTGTATCTGTGGGGTAAAGTCACCACCACCGCGTAAGTTTTTAACCGTTATTGGGACTCCGAGCCCATGCAGTGTTATTTGTAGCTCAGTCCGTGCAATTGCAAAAAGTGGACACTGTAACAAGTAGTGAACAATTGAGTCTATACTTCCACATTGGCATAGGCTAGTCTCTGCTAGTCTGAAACGGTGCAAGTGTTCCTTCACTCCAACGTGCCCAATCCGTAGTCGGGCTACTGCTGTTTCCAAGTTTCTATGGCGACATGATGTCCATGGCCAGTACTTTACATGGCTCTTTACGACATTAAGTGTCTTCCCTTATTGGAGGTTTCTACTTCCTGGAGCCATTTACTCTCCCAAACCTTAAGAAGTGATAACTTTACTTCTCTTACCATGTCTTCCCTGCCCAACCATGGATTTGACGTGACATCCTGCCGACTGTGCCTAGCTTTAGCTGCCAGATTCGCGAGCTCGTTCCCTTCAATATTCTTGTGACCTGGTGTGAATTGAATATAAAGGGGACATTGTAGTGCAATCTGTTGTATTAACCTATGAATTTCAAAGATACATGGAAGGTAGGATTTAGGGCGCAAAGATTGTATCAAGGATAAGCTGGACATGGAGTCTGAGTAAATGACTGCACCTGTTGTTGGCCTAAAGTTGTTCAGGAGAAATTGTAAGGCTTTAAGTATAGCAAACAGTTCACATTCCAAAATGCTTGTTTGCGGAGGCAGCTTCCAGTTAAAGCTACTTACTGAATTGGGGTACCGTACCACCACGGATGCTGCGGCTGACACCTCTGGATGCTCCAGTCTTGAGCCATCAGTGAATACCTCCATGTAACCCGCATAGCGGGTCGCTTGCAGGTCCTTGAAGGTCGCTTGTGCAATATTTTCCGTTATTTTCTTAACTGGCATAGGGAGTAAGTCGAGGCAAATCAAATCATTCAGGTCCACCCACGGAGGGATGGGAGACACCAGAGGAGCAGCATTGCCCGCAGGCTTCACTCCCAACAGGTTTGAGTACACCGGTATCCGGCTCCCCAATGGGGGAAAAAGGATGTTGCCCACCCATGGCTGTCGGGTCGCCTGCCGAAGACCACCACTGCCCTGGATGTAATGGACTATCATGATTCCTGCCTTCCGGAACGTAGGCTTCAACACTTCAAGCCGTCCGTATCTAAGCCCTGGGTCGAACCAGCCCTCGGTCGAACGGCCACTCGTCGAAGGACGATAAATTTTGGAACAGAACTTTGCTATCTGACACCTAACCTTAGATATGGTGAACGTAAAATTACGTAATTTAACGATGCCCGGAAGTCATATTCGATCCGCGGCCTGGTGGTGCACGGCAGGTTCTATGCCAGGCTGGAGGTGGACAAAGCCGAGTGGTTCACGGCTGATTGGTGGATGTCCGGAGAGATCCAAGGCGTTCGATTCAGGGCTTATTGGTGCACAAAATTGGTGGTGCACGGCTGCGCTCCTATGGCTGTCCTCTTGGTGCTGGGTTTGTACTGTATATACCAGTTCATTAGAAACAGCTGCAAGCCGAGGTAATTCAGCAATTCGGCCGAAAAATCTTAAACTTACCAGCATTTTGTGCAATGACAATGGAGGGATATGGCTCTCTACTTCCAAGGATATTATGGGTGATGTTTTCCGGGCTCCAATTGCTATTAGTAGGCACCGGTTTTGGATAGTCTTCAACTTCTGCAGGTGTGCGTTGGGCGCAGTAGAGTAAAACATTGAGCCATAATCTATTGTGGCTCATATCACTGATTTATAATTCATTTCTCTATCAGCCCCCCACCTGTGAGTTGGCATAGACTGCATCAAGTTGACTCGTGTGAGGTACTTGTCTCTAAGGTACTGCAGATGGTCACGCCACACCAAGCCAGGGCATCACGCATCATACGCAGGAACTTATGACAATAGATAAACGCAATTTGTTCAAGTCCTACCTTAATTACAGGGTTTGTTATTGATTTCCTAGTAAAAATCATACCCTTGTTTTTAGCAGGGTTAACAGAGAATCCCCACTTGAGCATCCATTCATGGAGCTAGCTCACCTGGGATTGAAGTTTTTCCTCAACGTGTCTCACTAGAGCACCACAGCAGTATACTGCTAAGTCATCTGCGTATTCTGAGATTTTCACATCTGGTACACGGGGTAAATCTGATATCATGATATTGAACAGGGTGGGGGAAAGGACTGATCTCTGAGGGACCCCTGACAAAATGGGAAGCTCGTCAAAATAAGCACCTTCAAAGAATACTTTAATGGTGCGTGAGGTCAGGTATGCTTTTATCCATGACAACATTCGTCCTCTTATGCCAAACTTCTGAAGCTTGTACAGCAGCCCTAGGTGCCATACACAGTCGTAGGCATTGGATAGGTCAAAGAATACTGCTGCACATAGCTTCCTCCTGCTCAAGGTGTGTCGGATGCACATTTCTAATCTAGCGACCTGATCCAAGGCACACATACGGCGCCTGAAACCACTCTGGGTGGGGCTCAGACTCCCCGAGGTGTCCAGAACGTATGTTAGCCGTGAGCTAATAAATCGCTCTAATAATTTTGGAATGCAAGGCAGGAGCGAAATTGGGCGATATGATGCAGGGTCACTAGGGGACTTTCCAGGTTTAAGTATGGGTATGATGGTGTCATGTCTCCACATGGTAGGTATCTCCCCATTCTTGTAGTTGTGGTTAACAAATCCAGGAGCCAATCTTCAAAGTCTTGCGAGAGGTGCTTCAACATTTCGTTATGCACCATGTCATGACCTGGGGATGACCTATTCAATACCTTCAAAGCTTGCCGCAGTTCATACAATGAGAATGAATCATTATATGCAGCAGGGTGCTCCTCACTAACAGCCACAGCAACAGGGAGTATAAAGGACTCCCCAGCAGGGAGAGAACCTCTCAGGCCAGCTGCATCCACCAAGCTTGCATATTGCTCGGCTATTATGTTTGCTTTATGAATAGGATCTGTAATATATTGTATTGTGTAATATATAATATATATATATATATCTGTAATATACGTGCTACCCCACTTTTTTATTTATATAATAAAAGAGTGGGGTAGCACGCTGGACTGCTTGTTTATCCGACAGTTTCCCAATTCTTTTTCATCCCTTGGTCACTGGGGTAAAACTGGAAATTCCTGAGATGAAGTTTTTGAAGGACTCCTTTTGGATTTCTTACTTCACGAGCGCCTCTGCTCTCCGGAGTGCTATCAGGTTGGCCAGTATGGGGGGATTCTTTAACTTCTTTCTGGCGGCATGTCATTGATAAGGAGAGCACAGGTCTCATTCCACCAGGATTTAGAGTATTTCGGAGTCACCACTTCCCGGGTCTTTCTGAACACACTTTCGGACGTTTCAATCAGTCTTGTTGTAAAAGTTTTCACCTCCTCTCCAAAATCTCCGCTTCTCTGGGCAGGTCTCAAGGTTGCCTTCCATTTCTCCCAGCTCTCGGGTTTAAAAATCCATCTTGGCCTAGCTCTGAAAGTTGTTATGGCAGGGTTATTGTTAAGTGTAATGAGCACCGGCTCTTGGTCGCTTCCCATCTCATCCTCCACCACAACATTGGCACTGGGTACCAAATATTTGGACACAAACACAGCTCAAGTGTGGAAAAGTTGCCTGTTTGGACATGGAAATAGGTAGGTAGGGAGCGAGGTGTTATCAAACAAAGGTTTGGGAACTCTGCCAAGCTATCAACTAGATTGACACCAGTCCTGTTGCTGTGCGTTCTCGTATCCCACATATGATGGTGGGCATTTAAGTCCCCAACCACAATACAAGATGGAGTTAGCTGCTGGAAATGTGAGCAAAATTCTGCGCTGGAAATTAATGCATTTGGGTTATAAATGTTAAGTATTGTGCTTATATCATCCGTCTGCTTATATCGCTAATTCACAAGGAATTTAAAAGCAAAGAAAACGCCAAGAAAATTCATCATATCGATATTGAAACCTTTTCGGAGTCCAGCTCCATCATCAGTTCGACTAAACTAAAAATAAATCAAATCATTTGAAAAGTCAAAATTCAAAGACAGACATAAAACCTAAACAAGACCTAACATTATATAAAAAAACAGGCTTAGATTGGAACAACTTAGTCCTAGGGGTACGACAAGAATATAAAAGCCTAGCGATTCACTATTTCCAGATTATATGAACTAAATGTATTATTGAGACACGGTTTTCGTTTGAAGATATGTAGTGACTCCAATATTCTCAAATCCGAACAGCCAGGAGTGGAACCGAGTACCCTGAAATCACTCTCAGATACAGCCACTTCGCACTGTTCAGCATGGAGGCGCTTGGAAGAATGAGGAGGCTTGGCGAGAGGCAAGTTAGAACGATAGCTCCTGCCACGGTGTTCAGAAACCCGGATGTAGAAATTACGCGACGTCATTCTAACGTACGCAGATGCGCAGCGCGCACAACTGAAGTCATAGACCAGGTTTGATCGCATCCGGGCAGGAATAAAGTCCTTATACGTGAAGAAAGAACCAATTTTGAAATTATTTACCAGTAAAACACGCAAATTTATAGTCGGGAAATATTTCATTTTCAGTTCTCTAGACTATAGTCTCAGACGCACTACCAAAATAGGGCAATGTGCAATAAATAGTTTTCTTACTATCACATTCAGTCACAGCTTCAGAAAATTTGTTAGATAAGAAGCGTTTGATTTTATAAAACACAAGGCACGATGGAAAACCATTAAGCTGAAATATATTACGAATGAATTCGAATTCCAAATACATATCATGGAAGGTAGAACAGACCATATAGCCGCGGTATATCAAAGTTTGAAGACTATTCAGTTTGAAACGAAACGAGCAGATGCTAAAGAAGCTCATACCCAAGCCAGTAAATGTCGGTTTTCGATAAACGGAGGTCTGAAAACGACCGCCGGATTTTGTGATTTTGCAATCGAGAAACGACAAGCAATTGTTGGATTCTAATTCCATATTGAATTTTATTGAAAGATTTTTGAGGTTCAGATAATCAAAGAAAAGGCCCGCATGAGAGGGATGCTTGAAGACCAGAAAGGTATCATCTATATACCTATTATAAAAATCGGTTTAAAAGCAATGGGACAATCGGCCAAACAAGAAACCTCATGAAAGCACATGAAAATGTTTGCGAGTGTGGGATCAAGGAGAAGGCACATTCCTAAACCATCAACTTGTTTATAAAGTTTACCAGCGAAAATGAAAAAAGAGTTCATGACTCATAATTCCAGAAACTTTTTGAAAATACTGCGGTTAAGACCGATCACCAGACCATTCGCATCCTTAAACAAAGAGTTGAGGCAGATTTCAATAGTTTCTGTAGGAGGCATATTAGTGAACAAATTTTCAACAAACGAAGCCATAGTCAGGTGCGAACATTGGTAAAACCTTTCAAACGGTCGACGGATCAGTAGGTATTATCAACAGTACACTGGTTAGTAGTTAGACAATTCAAAATGGGAACCAAAAATTTATCTATGTTAAAGCTCGGGGTATTATACGCAGCTAAAATAGGCCGGAATTGAAATTTCGAAGCAAAATCAAGCTTATGAATTTTTGGGAGGCCGTACAATATGCCAGGGCACGAACCAGAAACGTGAAGTTTCGAAAAAAGGTTTCAGAGGCACGGGTGTAGGAATCTTTAAGTAGCTATTTCAATCTATCTTTAGTTTTGAGAAGACCTGTTATTAGATCTCCTGTGAATAAGTCACACAAATTACAAGAATCGGCGACAGGTTACATCACACCTATTCTTCAGCGTCGAGATCACTATGATATGACATGCAAAAAAAATATTTTCTGGAATTCCCTCGCATACCACAGTTTGAGAACCACTATTTAAAATTTGATTATTGAAAAGCTAAGGAAAAATCGCGACTATCTACAGGGTCCGCCATATTTATGGGAACGGATGTTTGCTATATGAAATAAATTGGTTTCTAGAAGACTTTTCTCTTATAATGAAGCTTAATATCATCAATTAATTCATCAATTTTATACTGCAGAAGTCTAATGTGTCTAAATTTACTATTACTTATGGCAGTAGATAGAAATGCAATTGTAACCCTTCATGAAAAGGGCGAGTGTAATTCAGTCATTGCAAAAAAATTTCAAATTCGTCGTAAAACTGTGTGGAAGGTGGTAAAAAATTCAAGGAAACTGGTGAAACATGCAATCGACGTGGTCAAGGAAGGAAACGAAGTGTCCGAAGAAAAACATTTGGTCAAAAACACGAGGGTAAAAATGAACAGAAACCCTCGTCGCTAAGCTGCAAAATTGGCTGCAGAATCAGGAGTCAGTCAGACATCAATGC
This sequence comes from Hyalella azteca, assembly GCF_000764305.2. Classification (NCBI taxonomy): domain Eukaryota; kingdom Metazoa; phylum Arthropoda; class Malacostraca; order Amphipoda; family Hyalellidae; genus Hyalella; species Hyalella azteca. The sequence goes on along the minus strand of NW_025942962.1, from coordinate 55,094 downwards.
GTAGAGTCCTCAATGATGACCTCAAAACCTCCCCTTACAAGATGCAAACAAGGCATGAGCTGACAGACCGTCATGAACGAATGAGGCTCGAAAGATGCCAGCACTTTCAGGATCTCATTGAGGATGGCACGATGCCCAACTTGGTGTTCAGTGACGAGAAAAATTTTGACATTGAACAAAGCGTTAACCGTCAAAATGACAGAAATTGGAGTCGGGATGGATCTGTGGCAACCAGAACAGCAGCACGACGTCAAAATCCCATGCCCGTCATGGTTTGGGCCGCGGTAACCACCACTGTGAGGTCCCCACTCGTTTTTGTCCCCTCAGGAGTCAGGAGTGAAATTGAACAGTCAGCGATACATTTCGGACATTTTGGAAGCTGTCTTGTTACCATGGGCCCGTAAACGCTTCAACGGCTCACCATGGAGTTTTCAACAAGACTCTGCCCCATCTCATGGCTCAAACACGACCCAAAACTGGATTCAGGAGCACATCCCAGCGTTCATTAGCAAAAATGAATGGCCCTCAATAAGCCTTGATATGAATCCTCTCGACTTTTCTGTGTGAGCTATTTTAAAGGGTAGGGTCTGCAGAACACCTCATGATTCTTTGGATAGTTTGAAGTCTAAATTGACACGAGAATGGGACTTGATCCTCAAAGAAATGCTGCGTGCCTCCTGTGAAGCTTTCCCACGTAGAAAGGATGCCGTCATTAAAAGTAAGGATGGTCATATTGAATAAATATGTCTGAGAATCGTTTAGGTAATTCTTGGCTACTAGCTCATTCAATAAAAAAACAATGCACCTGTTTGTTTCATTGAGAAATAACAGAAAACGTGTTGCCATAAATATGGCGGACCCTGTACAGTTTTCCCGATTAATGGGAATACCTGCAAATCTTTCCCATAAACGAAAAACTAGAGTTGAAGATGTGTATAGCTCATTACTACCAGAAAAGTATTTAATTTTAAATGTTTATTTTTATAAATTATAGTATTTATTTGATAAACTGAATAATTATCTTAGTCAAGTCTTAGTCTTAGTTTCAGTCTTAGTCTTAGTTTCAGCATAGTCCAGAAAGGAAAATTTTATTCATTGTCCATAGCCGTTATCAGATAGTTTCAAAAATTATGTGGGGTGCCAGCGTTGCAGCGTGCTGCGAGAGGCTCAGGCTACACCTGGTCTGGACCTGCGTTCGAGACTTTGGAGCAGCGGGCCGTTCTTTCACCGGACTGCAGGTGAGGTACGTGTAATATCTCATATTAGCTTTTCACTGCTTACCGATGTCAATTACTCTGCTATACTGTGTATGTAGGCAATTGCATGTTCTCCATGGCTGTAAGTTCTCACCAGTAATGGAGCTTGCCAATAAAATACCCCAGTACCAAAAAATGCTTAAGAATACAATAGAGTGGTAAGACGTTAGCAGTTAATTCAATACAAGCAAAAATTAATAGCATCATGGTTAAATTTTTCGTCCATTTTCCAATTCTTTGGTAAATTTCGATATGGCAGCGTTCCTCATAGCAGAGAATACACAGTGTTAATATTGTTTGGTTTGACAACGCTGATATTGTTACCATTAGTTGAATATCGATAAATTTTTGCATTATTTCTTCGGATGTGAAGGAAAAATGTTTTCCACGAACATTATTACCCACGATTCTGAGTTTCCTTAGTATGCTCTTTGTATTCAGCGAGTTACAGAAACAGGTATTGAAAGTAAATCCCGTATAAATCCAATTGCCCCTCCCTCCCTCTCACTGCAGTGGAAGGTAGGGTGATGTGAGATGGGAAGGGAGGGTGTGAATCATGTAGTCAGACTCGGCCAAAGCTTCCCCGGATACGGGGACCACCCTAATGCGTACCGCTCAACGGCCGCCAGAATAAGGACCAGGCTCTGGTAGCTGTCTGATTTGGGGACCGGCATGTAGACCAAAAAGCGGACATAGAGAAGCGATCGATGTACTATGTGATGATGTCAGGTTCAGTTGATAGATAAAAAGGGTTTATATTTATTCAAGAATCGTAACAGTTTAGAATCGCGATAGTAACTAGACTATATCTGTCCTGCCGAGACAAATAAATGACACAATAAATACACGTCGAAATGAACAATACAGAAAGATAATCCAAAATACAATAATTTATAGACGCTTATTGAAGAGCACTAATCCAAATTCACTAGTACCTGAGAATAGCGTACTGCAGCCTTTAATAGCTCAGTCAACCTCACATGGACACCAGAGACAAAGTGCTCTAACTTTACTGGCTTACAGGTACCTTACAACATAGTACCTTACAACAGGTACCTTACAACAGGTACTATACCTTATAATATAGTATAAATAGTACCTTACAACAGGTACTATTCCGCGCAGTAGTGCGGATAACATCCTTACAAACTATGCTTCCTGAGTCCTAGGCGTTCATTAATCCAGGGCCGCCCTCGGCTCTAAATTTCGTTAGGGTATTAAAGTGAATATATTGGAAATAAAAAGAGAAAAGTATTTTAACTATAAAACTTTGAGAAATTTTCTATTGGTGGAAAAACGACAAAAAAAAACGAGAATAATTTTCATTTCCTTCTCGAGTTCGAGGTTGGAATATAGTCCAGTTCGTTTAAGAATATAATTATTTTGAAATCATCGATTCATTTCACAAAGGCAATATTGATCAAAATTTCGAAAATTTGCCCAAACGACGGCATTAAAAATGTACAATCAGATACACCGAAAATTCTGTTTCTGTCCCTGATCCAATTAAAATAGGTCATTGGAATGAAAATCTGTTCTTTTTTCATTATATTGTTAATGAGAAGAATCAAATCCCTTCTATAGTTTTTACACCAGGGCAGGTACTTTCATACATTGATATATGGACGTAACTTCTTGAACGTACGTCCAGCGTACGATCAGCGACTTTTGACACCTTCAAAACTTTCGTACGACCGACTTAGCTACGAGCGTACTATCAAACCACGTTGCATCCCAAATAAAAATTGAGAGTGGAGCACCTATGTTTTTATGGTGGCTATCGGCGGACCCCATAGGTGGAGCTTATATGATTTAAACAGTGAATTAAGGGTGGCGTGCACCACCTATCCCACACCTATAACCCTGTCTCTTATACACATCTAGATGTGTATAAGAGACAGGTCTGATACATGCCCAGTGGCTCCACTTTGGCTCAATAATTTTGTGAACACCTTGCTTCTCTGTCAGCTTTATTGGTGCCTACCTAATTCACGCAAAATTTTCTTAACATAACTAATTCTTAAAAGCCAAGCACACAAAACGAAGTCATGGTTTCGTCTTGATCTCGAATGACCCGCAATCCAATAACACCTTTCTACGTTGGATAAATTACTGTGGCAAACACCTTCGTGCATTGTGTAGGCAAACGGTTTTCAGTGGCTTAAAAGAGATTTGCCTGCAATGTGCTATCGATTATTCAGTCCTTACAAATCAGCGATGATTCATAGATGACTGCCACCTTTACTCGCCACCCTTTCGATTTATTGATGTTTTATTGTCGATTTTTGGCAAATCTGGCCACTCACCGTTACGCCACCTATAAACTACTATCGCCACCTATAATCATCGGTGCACCACCCTTAATTTTTATTTGGGATATCAGCCAATCACAAGCTCGCTTACATGATTTGTTTACGTTATGAGTCACATGACGCCATGATTCTGTGTTCAGTTATTTAAACATTTGTATCTCTTCTTTAATTTTAGACGCTTTTAATCTACAATTTCAATGAAAAATGCCATTTCAAGATAGCAAAACTAGTATTTAATGATTAATATGACATAATGAACAACGAGGATAAATTTTTTGTGAATTTATTTTTTAGCTCCACCCATCAGATTAGTTTTCTGTTGACATGCACTAAGAAATAATTTATTAAGTGCATTACTAATAAAATGTCCTAAATATCAATAAGGATATTTTACTAAATACAAATTAGAGGATTTACCTTAATGTGATACTAGAGTCTTGATACTAGTATGATACACTAGCCCAGACACTATTAGAGACTAGACATTAGTGACTAAATGATTAGCAATCGCTTCACTCGCTCAAAAGTTGATCGTAACTCCACTTACGCGACCTTTGAATCGTCGCAAAGTTACGTTCATCTTATTGCACGTGTCGTACCACAAAATGTTTTGAAAGTACCATCATTTGGAATTACGCCCACTTAGCGGACTTACGCTGCACTTAAGCCGCTACGAGCACTTAGCAATGTTATGAAAGTACCTGCCCAGTGCTAGATACTATATTTTTAGCTAAATTTACTTTTTCCAAAATTATCACATACAACCAAGGCGGATAATTAGAAGGAATTCAAATTACTTCAATTTCTATTCAAGCTACCTTTCATCGAAAAGAGGAATATTCACAGTGATTACATTACTTGTGAAATACCCTTAACAGAGTTTCAAGAACTGTGCCAAGAACACGTATACAGGAGTAGGGTAACATGGGGCAGCGAGCCCACTGCGGGTCACGGGCCCATAGCGGGTTTCTCGCTAAGTATGGCAGATATTGGTCCGTGTTCTCTACCGCCGGTCGACAGTTTCACTGGGATGAAGTGCACGGATTTACGTTTTGCTAAGTGTTTGCG
>NW_025942962.1:0-50340 GCF_000764305.2 Hyalella azteca | reverse complement strand
CTCTATAGGCGTCTAATTCACATCATACATTCCTCATTAGTTGCACCTTTAAACAAAACAAAGAACCACCTCGTATCAATTAAAACTTCATCAAAAATTTAGTTTAAAAAAAGTGGGGGGCGCGCTGCCCCACGTTACCCTACTCTTTAACATTGTGTTGATTGATAAGGATGAGCACCCAGTCTCTGGAGAAATATGTTAAAAATTTAAATCAATTTTACATTACAAAAGGTTTCATCGATCGTATGTGAGAGCGGCAACTGTGCTGCTCACCCTATGTTAAGTACTTGATTCTGCTGTAGCAGTGCTGTACAGCGCTACTTTGAAATGTAGCGGCGCTACCGCTACCGCTACATGCTCTAAATGTAGCGGGCGCTACTGCTACCGCTACACCCACTAGATTGTAGCGAGCGCTACGGCTACGGTAAAATGTAGCGCCGCTACAATGGCCAAAATTACTGGAAATCTGTAAATATTTATTGTTCTGCTATTGGGATTTACTTATAAACATTTAATGATAACAAAACATTTTCAAAACATATCAATGCATCTCTATTGCAATTAACCTAACCGAATTAGTACGGGTTAGATACTGTAAATAGAAGTTAGTTATTTTTATGTTCTACCTTCCCTACATGGATGTCTACTTTAATCTACCAATCTCAAAAATTGTCCACCTATACATATAAAAAATCAGTCTTTTATTTGCATGTATAGGGTAACATGGGGCAGCGAGCCCACTGTGGGTCATGGGCCCATAGCGGGTTTCTCGCTAAGTATGGCAGATATTGGTCCGTGTTCTCTACCGCCGGTCGATAGTTTCACTGGGACAAAGTGTACGGATTTACGTTTTGCTAAGTGTTTGCGTTATTAGGTTATTTCTGAATAACTGATTTAGTCCGGATAAAAATTTTTTGCTGCTAAATAACATTTTTTTCGATTACTGTAGATGAAGCTTTTTAAATTACTGTTAATTATATTTTCAAAGTAATATATATAGGGATAATTTTAAGATCAAGTTTAGACGATTAGCTTTCAAAATAAAATGTTGACACGATATAAATTGAAATGATACCTAGTGGGGCAACGGGCCCATCACTTTTCGAGTTATTGACTCTTGCCTTGCCAAAAGTTGATTTCAGTCAACACCAATGAGCCAAAAGTTGATGAGAGTTTTTATGGTGTTGGCTGAAATCACGATTAGGTACGAATTCTTTGCACATAATATCTGGATTATGGACGAAACTGGAACGAAGTTCTTTTCTGATCAAATAAATATATTTTTTCTAGTCAAGGACACATTTTTTCATGTCAAGGACCAATTTTTTATTGCAAGGATATATTTTTCAAGTCAAGGATATATATTTTTATGCCAATGAAATATTTTTCTTAACGTCAGTGATAGATTTTTTGAGCCAAGAGTATATTTTTTTCAAGTGAAGTATATGATTTTTTGAGTTGTTATTAAATGAGTGAATGTCATATTTTTTATTACATTTTCTTATTTTTAACTGTAAAGTTTTGTTTTTTCATTTTGAACGAAAAATATGCTTTTGTGGTAAAAGGACCAATGGTGGGCGCCTTGCCCTAAGCCCATGGACCCATTGCCCCAGGGGTAGGGCAATGGGCCCATTTTGACACTTTTTACAAAATAGTGTTTCAGTAAAAATTGAATAAACGTATAGGCGTCTAATTCACAGCATACATTCCTCATAAGTTGTACCTTTAAACAAAACAAAGAACAACCTCGTATCAATTAAAACTTCATCAAAATTTAGTTCAAAAAAAGGGGGGGGGTGCGCTGCCCCATGTTGCCCTATGTGGATTTTTTGAGATTGGTAGATTAAAGTAGACATCCATGTAGGGAAGGTGAAACATAAAAATAACTGTGTAAAAATAACTAAGCAAACTGAAACATGAAGAAATACCTGTAAGTGGTAACTGATAACAACTTAACAAGTAACAACTAACATTTCGACACTAGTAACAGGCTGAGGTTGACAACATTACACCGAAATCTTTCGTGCAGTTTTATTCTGTAATTTATTTTATGTATGTATCATGCTGGTTTTTCATAATATTTAATACTAATAAGTAATATCTAAAGGCTTAATCTATAAATGTAGCGGTAGCGCTGTAGTAGCGGCAAAATCTCGTATCGCTACTTAAATATGTAACGGGCGCTACCGCTACCGCTACAATTGCTTAAATGTAGCGCCGCTACCGCTACTGAAAATGTAGCGACCGCTAGTAGCGGCCGCCACATGTAACGCTCTACTGCCCACCTCTTGGCTGTAGGGTTCTCCTCACCAAGGTTAAGTGGGCTGGGTTTAATGGTAAGATGTTATTGGTATCTATTTTGCTCATCATATAGTGTGAGTCCGGGGCTCTACCCAGCGGTCATTAATACATTAATGTATACTTTAAACGTATTTTGGTAACTATGATACTTAAAACTATTAGGATGTTTTGTGACGTTTTGATGGGGGTATTCACCCATTTTTCTAAACTGTGCCGAAATGAACTCTTCATACTACTAACGCCGAAGGTACCACTTGTTTCTATCGCCCAAATTTGCCTACCTAATTCCGAATAATTTATGTAAAATTTATGATCCTTTAAAACCCGACAGCCAATTATTCCAAAACTTTCCAATCATTCCAAAACATTTAATTCCGTTTTGTAAAGTTTCCCTTCGGAGGCTGATTTTGTGTCTCAAGTTTATGTTATTTGCTTGCAGGTTGCATGGCCGAGGACTGTCATGGAGGATTGACCCAGTAAGTTAAGTTGCATAACAGCCTTTAATTTCCTTTTATTTAGAGTTTCTTTACCTCACTCCAAAAAAATTTCCAGAAACACATTGAAAGAGCTAACTACCGCTGCAAATTCAATGCATCATTTCTAAGTCATACCAAGAATTGTTAATTTTAAGATAATAAAGACGATGATGGCAGTGGCATAATATTTCATTCCATGTGACCATCTTGGAATCTATTTAAACATTTACGAGCGCCTGAAAATTTATAACAAATAATAACAAATAACAGAATACATACATTACAAAATTATAACAAATAACAAAATACATAGATGCACGTGCTTTGACGCAGAAATTTTCAAATAATCTTTCTTTGATGATCAAAAAATATTTAAAGGCGTTTAAATTTTCCGTATCATGTTTCAAATTGAATCTGCACGTATTCTCTAAGTTTTATATGAAATAAAACTTTTCAAAGCGATGTTTTAAAAAATTTCTACTGATCTGCATAGATCTGAATAATGATATGATCTAATCGTAACTTGGTCTAATTGTAATCACGATTCAATTCAATCATCAATATCTTTGAGCATAACGGGAAAATCATGCATTCAAAATTTACCGCATTCTGAAAAATGTTCTAAAACTCATCCATGTCCTGAGTTATTATTCAAATCAGGAGAGAATAAATCTGGGCAGTTACTTATTCTTTCCCAAACTCTCTATATTGCAACCCAACAGCAAACGAGCAAGCTACACCACTGTCCATTGCTAGGTACGAACAGCAACTGCCGGAGCAACTCTGACTTGGGGAGCACGCAGGTGTTGAGGCCAGAGCTATGGTTCCATAGGTGTTAATGCCGCAACTTTAAATGCATATATGTTCTGATGCCGCAACCCGGGGTGCATAGGTGCTAATGCTGCAACTATGTGTTAATATGTTCTGATGTCGCTACTCTGGGTGTATAGGTGTTGATGCCGCAACTTTAAGTGCAAATATGTTCTTATTCTGCAACTGGGGGTGCATAGATGCTAATGCTGCAACTATGGTTAATATGTTCAGATGTCGCAACTGTGGGTGCATAGGTGTTGATGCTCCAACAGTGTGTGCAAAGGTGCTGATGCCGCAACGGTGTGTGCATAGATGGGAATGCTGCGGCTGTAGGCGCATAGGTGCTAATGTCCAACTGTATGTGCAAAGGTGCTGATGCCGCAACTGTGGGTGCATAGATGGGAATGCTGCAGCTGTAGGCATATAGGTGATAATACTGCTACAGACGGGGCGCTACTGTAGGTGCAGCGAAAAGAGCGAACCGTCTCGAGGAATATCGCGAGTCTCCCATGCCAGTTTCAATGCTGATTAGGAAACATTTTCTCGATTCTGGCGGTTTTGGATTAAAAAGCCACAAATTGAATTACTGTCTATATCTCGTTCGGCTAATTGATTTGAAGTCTGGAAGAATTTTCAGTCTTGAATCGTATGATTGATTGCATTGTTATTGTCTGAAGTTGATTTTACTTAGCGCTATAACTAACTTTGAAACAGTAGATCTCTTTTCTACAAGTTCATGGAATGAAAGTTCACCGTGGAGAATTTTAAAATTAATATAAAGACGTCTTTCTAGGCTGCTCTCGATCTGAATGCCGTGAGGTGATTCTGTGAGATCTTTTACTCGCGAGTGTTATTCGAAATACTTCACCCATAAGCGACGATAAATGAAACGCTTCAAGCAAGACACAGATAACAATGTAAATTCTGCTGTTATTTGTAGCACGTTTATCTTGTTGTTAATCTTGAATTCTATGAACCATGTTTTTATAAATGAATGTTTTGAGGTTGTCGTCCGCACTACAACGAGGCTTGGCACTTTAAGTCAGGCCCAGCCTGTCCAACGGACGCGCAGCCGTACACCAACTATTTTGTGCACCAAAAAGCCCTGAATCGAACCCCTTGGATATCTCCGGACATCCGCCAATCAGCCGTGAGCCACTCGGCTTTGTCTTCCTCCGGCCTTGCATAAAACCTGCCGTTCACCACAAGGCCGAGGATCTAATATGACTTCCGGGCATCGTTATGTCACCGGACGTGTGCCGCTACCTTTAATCTTATCAGGATGATCGGAGCTCCACGGCCAAACGCCGGCAACTATCTTGTAAAATGTTCAATTGCACTCTATTGCACCAGGATTCCGTTCAGTAAAACTTCGGTTAACACGGTAAAACTTAGTTTTATTTCAGCAAAGCACTTCAAAGGGATACGTTTAAAAGTATGACAGAACAAGCACGATGGACATTACACTGCTTGATGCAGCATATAGAGCACAGCCACAGTAACTAGCGCTTGGGCACAAGATCGCTAGTGGAGCAACGGAGCGAGGTGAGTTCAGGCTAGAACCTCACTGTAGGGCTGGCGGGACACTGACTGACTACCTGCCCCGCAGACGCTCCGACCTGACCTCGCACCACACAGCTCCAACCGCTGCAGGTCCAACCCACATGTTACAAGCGCAGCTTCGCAACAGAACAATCCAGACAAAAAAATGCATATGGGAATAAATGATCGTATCAATTAAGCAATGAATATTTCAGTGAACGATGTTCATCGTTCACAGTTACATTACGTAATTATACGTTCACCGCATCAGAGGTTAGGTTTCAGCTAGCATAGTTCTGTTCCAAAATTTATCGTCCTTCGACGAGTGGCCGTTCGACCGATGGCTGGTTCGACGCACGGCCTAGATATGATTGTCCAGAAGTGTTGAAGGCTACGTTCCGGAAGGCAGGAATCATGTTGGTCCATTACATCCAGGGCAGTGGTTGTCTTCGGCAGGTAACCCGCCTAAGAGCTCTGATCGCCTCGGTGGACACATGAGACGATGTACTCTATAGTTGGACAAGGTTGCCTGCCGAAGATCACCACTGCCCTGGATGTAATGGACCATCACTATTCCAACTATATAAGAGCACATCGTCTTATGTGTCTCAGCGAGACGATCATAGCTATTAGGCTACACAAGCGCTATGACAAAGAACGAGTGGAATTCGGTATTGTGTAATACAGTTAACGTTTGTGGAATATCATACTATTTTCTTTACGTTTTAACTTTTTCAATTTATTCTCATTATTTCTTTATCTTTAAAGGCAGAGCCTTAACCCTGTCTTGAAGTTAAACAAACCTGACATTCTGATATACAGCGGTTGAGACATTGGCCGTGTAAATTCAGTTCGAGTCCTAATTGAAATCACTCTCCGATCCAATATTTCAATATTCAAATAAACCACTCTCTGGTCCACTCTCTGATCCAATTGATCCAATAACTTTATCAATTGATGGATGTTTTTTGAGTAGGCGAACGTATTAGTCGGCAAGACGTTACTGGTAAATAACTGTATAATATAACTTTATATGATATATCTATAACATAGAGTAAAATTTTAGTGACGAACTCCTGGAAACGAGAATGAATTTACGATCTACGGTAGCGAACATGGGCTCATTAGCAAGAGTGGACGAGGGATGAAGTGCAGGTGTGACCGAACAAAGACAATTGCAGTGCACGGTGATTAATTGCAGCCGCAGGTGTCGTATGTTCAATGAGGCTCTATTTAATTAAGATTATTGCAGCTGCAGATGACGCATGTTCAATTAGGCGCTAGTTAGTCCAGGAGATATCAAAGCGTGTAAATCCCATTAATCTAATCAAATTTTATTGAACATTTCTGAACTTAAAACCTGCTAGAATAATTTTAAAAGTTAAATTTTGGCCGTGGTTGAAGTGTAAAAAGTTTGCAATTGCAATGAAGAGTAAAAAGTTTGCAATTCGATGTTCAGTAAAATTTGAGGATTAGTCATTGCATTTCCTTCAACGGAGCATCAGCCGCCAATTAGGCAGAATATTGCACGAATTTAATTCAAGCATCACCGTTATATTTTATATTGAAAAGTCCGTTAAATGTTTCAACATGGTGAATAAATCTAAGTTAGCTTTTAATGACGGTTAGGTACGCCACGCACAGTGTCTATATTTGCAATTATTAAAAATTATATAATTATATTACGTTTACATGTTATTAATAAAATGGAACTGGACTTATCGTTAACAAACTTGAATGAATTAGGACATTTTTCATTACTACTGCCTGTTGAATAAACGAAGCTAGATTACGTAGTGATTCCGCAAGTCCATTCCCAGTTAAATTTTTGAGCCGAGACCGGCGCCGGGTTTAGCCGGGCTGGTCACGCTTTAACAGGATGGATTCGTGAAACTATAACTGGCCATCTATCCCTAAAACGGCGCTGCGCCATGGCTAATATAGAGACAAATTCTAACAGCTCGGCAGGGACGGAACTCTGCGCTGTTGTAACGCTGGTACTTGGATTACCCGGCAGCGAGCTGAACAGAGCAGCTAAGCAGACCGTGCATGGTGGGGTTTGAGAGAGGGAGGAGGGGTTAGGGTTGGAAACAGTGGCGGGAGAATGAATTTCGTCCGTCATCTAGTTCATTCGCATATTTCAATCTTTTGGGTCAATTTCTGGTGCCAGTTATGATATTTATTTCACGTCACTATTTTAATACTTTGAATTACGTAAGAATTTTATATGCTCTTCCAGTTTTAACACGCAAACAGAAACGATTACGGTCATTCACGCTTCGCTACATAGAGATATCAATCAGTTTATCATGAGAAAGTTTTCTAACTTGGATTTACAGAAAACGCGTTACTAACAGTAAATGCTAGAGCAAAGAAAATACCAAGCAAATTCACCATATTTTCAATGAAAATGTGTAAACCAGCACCATCATCAGTTCATAAAATTGATCGAAATTCCCTGCGTTTCGGTACTGATCTCCGAAACGTTTTCATTGAAGATACGGTGAATTTATTTGCGCTTTCTTTGCATTAAAACTCTTGGTGAACTTGCGATTTCAGCAGACTAATTATTTGAGTACGTTGTTAATTTTCCATCAAACTATCGAATGACATGAAGCTAATGCAATACGATAAATTATTAAACAAATTTAGCTCTAATATTCACTTACATCTAACTGACGGGATCATACGAATGGCTGCTTTGTTCATTTATTGAAATTAGTGTATTATGAATAATATCTATCAAGTTCAACCACAAATATACGTAGCTATTCCTCGATTTGCTAGATGATGGCGAATCATTTGTTCCGTATTATAGCTAAGTAGTTCATAGAGCCTTGGATGATAAGGTAAGGTGTCCGCGCGGTCAAGTTTGTACAGGCGTGGACTCCGACGCGTAGGATCTGCGTTCGATTCTCGGAGCTGCCGTCGACGTTTGCAGCTAGTTCATAGCGGTAAGTAATTTGATGTGTATATTTCCTCGATAATTGAATATGTTAGGTTCTAAATAACGTTGCTAAATTCAATACGATGTGAATGTGAAAAAACAATGTCAATAAAACCTGTTCTTGCAAGAGAGAAGTCTGGAAAATCTCAGAGAGAGAAGGAAAAATTTTTTAAATCGTAGTTGACAAACGGTAAGGCGTAACTGCCGCATACACTGCCAGAGCCGCCCCAGAGCGGGCGTTGGGCTGGTTTGAGCAGGCGGTACTCAGTGAGGGCTGCGTGTTGGCAGGTACACCTAACCACACCCAGGCAGGTACTCATAGGTTAATTAGCGCTGATATGCGGCTGGCGATATCGTCTCCAATGCGGACATTTCTGCTCTATCGCGACTCTGTCGCGTCCCTACGTCGGCTCTACAGCCGGCGACGGCCTGCTCTATTCCCTGCCCTAAATTTTAACTGGGTTGAAACATTGTTCAACTTTTCATTGGTTTCATTCGTGACTTTCCTACAATTTTTTTAAAGTCGAATTTTCTACTGTTTTATCAATATCGCGATTGAGTTTCACATCCAAAAAAGTTAAGGTGACAAAAAAGCTCATTGGTGTTTGATAAATTTTTTGGCATATCTTAACCATTTAACTATGTTAACCATTTAACCATTTACCATTCATCGCAGTGCATTTTTAATGTTTAGAAGCGATAGTTGAACAAGGTCAAATTCGGTTCTGTTCTTACAGCAGTTTCAATCGGCGTCGCCTCAACTATTGCAGGTCGGTGCCATAGTTGTTCCACTTTCTTAATTAAGTAAGAGGTTCCTAATGTGCTTAATTGTTGTGCACTGAGTTTTACACAGAACGCATACGTATAGTGGCGAAAAAGCTGAGTGGGGAACTGCGTGGAGCTGTCAAAGATATGTCAGTTAAAAACAGATCTCATTTGATACGAACAAATGAAAATTTTTTATACTTCTCTCCTTTGTTAGCTTTTATTGTTCCACCCGGCATGAGATAAGCCTTAGTCTGTCTCAGAATAGTTAGGTTATTTGCAAACTGCTTTTTAACGTAGTTTTCAGGGGATTGTTTTGTTACTAGCTCCCATAATCTGACAGTTCCTTCAAAAACTTCATTACTAATCCCTAAATCATTGCTTGGATGCTGACAATTGTATCTCCTAGCATGGCATTTTAAATGCAACTTTAAAAAGCTTTAACCATTATACAAACTAGTCGTTTTGAGTCGGGTCCATTTGAGTCTGGAGGGTCTAATGCATATCTTTCAGCAGGTTTGATTGTTAATAATTCTCTGGGAGCATCTTTTAGAGCTAGCCTTGTTTGCCTAGTTTTTCTACCATTTTGGTGAGAGGTTCAATTAGAGGCTTATATACTTTTTGAGCATCACTGTATAAATCTTGTTCCATACATTTTTCTTGTGCGGATTGGTTTCTTAAGTCTTTATTTAATTTCATTGCATCTTATTAAAGAGAGACTTAATAAAACAATTAACAGCAGAAAATATATGGAAAAAGATTTATAAAATGATGCTAAAAAAGTATATAAGCCTCTAATTGAATCTCTTACCAGTATGGTAAAAGAAACTAAGCAAACAAGGTTACATGAATAAATGCAGAGTTTTTTGGTCCGTCTATAAAATACAAATAATAGCTGATGTAAGTTTTGGACAATTATGTTTAGAAATGTTAAAACGACTGTAGTATGAGAGATTTGGTCGCATCATATTAGATTTTTGTAATAATGGGTATTAAAATTTCGTTATATAATTTTTTCTTATAAAATGGAGTGTATTAATATCGATAGATATAAAATGAATCTGTCATCAACTTGCAAAGTTAGTGAGGAAGAAATAAAGTGTCCAATTAATTGAAGTATTAACCTTAGAGTAGAAACTCTTCTAAATGAGCATTCAACTTTCAATTCAATTATTACAACCCTGAGAGAAGACTTACAAGTTGAGTTTTCTAATACTGATTTAGGTGTTAAATGTTTAGAGTCTGCACTTGAAGATATATATAAAATTTTAGAGCCCATGATTCATTCTTCTGAAGAAAAACTAATTAAACAATTTGATGAGAAAATTGACAGTTTGCAGTCAGCTTTCGATGGCAAAGTCAAAAATTTAGAATTGCATATTGACGAAAAACAAATTAAGCAAATTAATGAGAAAATCATTAGTTTGCAGTTAGCGTTCGATGACAAAATATAGAAATGGGTATTGAGGATAAACTAATGAAACAATTTAATGAGGAAATAAATAGTTTGCAAGCAGCGTTTGATGATAAAGTCATGAATTCGGAATTGCATATTGAAAAAAAATTTGAAACTGATTATATATAATTATTAAAGCTGATGAGGAGGTCCATGAAGTACAGTTGACGTTTAAAAATTTATTAAATGAAAAGCTTTTTTTCAGAATTGCAAATTCATAACCTTGAGTTACAAAGTGGATGGAAAGTATCTTTAGCTGAAGTGGATCAGAAATTAAAGATCTTGGAGTCAAATTTAGCTTCAATTAATTATGTAAAATTTAATAACATAACAGAACAAGTCATGGAGTTACGAGCGGGGTCAGCTTTGGTGACGAAAATGAAGGATATTATTAATGAGGCGAAGGTTATTAAAAACATATTTCATGAGTTTTGTAGAGATTATATAAAATCAGAATGAAATTAATCAACTTGCATTGATGCTGCAAAATGAAACTGTTAAAAACAAAGAACTGAACCAAATATTTACTGATCGCATGAATAATCAGATATCTTCACGAGTCCGGGAAAATCTACAGTCTTTAGAAGTTTTACTGTATTAAAATGCCTGGTGTTAATATATTTGGAAAAAGGATTAATAGCACACTCATATCACAGCTAAGAGGTCCTCCAGGTCTTTAGATCCTTTGATACTGAAAAAATTCAGATCTGAATAATCGGAGACTTGCAAATATCTCTTGTACAGTTGAGGATAAGGATGCCGCATGCAAGAGTTAAGTTGATGAAAATAAAGTAAAAATCTTAGATATTCGTGTAAAGGATTTAGAAATGAACAATGAAAATATCAGTTCAGCCGTTTCTAAAATAGAACTCATGCATTCGTTAATTCATAAATTTTCAACTTCAACGAAATGTCTGTTATAATTTCACGTGAATCAGACCAGCCGTTTCTAAAATAGAATTAGTACTGTATTCGTACATTTCTAAATTTAACTCGAGAGTTCTACCAATCGTAGAAATTTATTCACTTGTGGGGTTAAGAGCGGGGTATACCCTAAATGGTTCGGATTTGGCTTTTTTGGTATTTAGTATCATCTTAAAGCTGACATTCTGCCCTATCCAACGGTACCACTGCGATCTCTGTACGTTAATTTATACGTTTATGACGGCTCATGAAAGGGGGGCGGGTGGGAGAGTTCTTTAAGTAATTAGATAGGAACTAATTAGCTGCTGAGATCTTTAAATATAGTGTCTACTTGAGTTGTGCTGCAGTTACGTGCTTAGTCTCATATTAAAGCTGACATTCTGAGCTATCCAACGGTACCACTGCCGTATGTGTACGTCAACATTAACGTACACGACTGCTCTTTAAAGGGGGGCGGGGGGTGGGTTCCTCCAGTAATTAGATAGGGCAAAAATAGCCGGCCAGCACTACAAATATGGTGTTGTCTGGCACCAAACCTTAGTCACCCGCCTCGTTTCGAACGGAGAGGTGCACTGCAAGTCGCTGCCACCATCCTTGGGTGGAATTAAGCTACAGAAGTCTGTACTTTGGTATCCTTGCTACATTGAGTGCCTATTACGATGCGCGCGGGACTTTGTCGCGCTCTCCTGAACATTCACGCTTATTGTCACGGAAAACCTATCTCCTCCTAGAGTTTTGAAGCTACAGCGATGAGACATATACCATTCGATTTGTAAGGACCATACCTATCGAGTAACGAAGCCCTTTTTTAGATTTGTGCATAGTTTGGATTCAAAATGGGGGGAAGGGGGGGGGAAATGGAAATAAGAGTTTAAAAAAAAACTAAGGCAAAAATCAAAAATCGGATTTCGTTACTCGATTGGTATGGTCTTTACAAATCGAATGGTATATAATTCATCGCTGTAGCTTCAAAACTCTAGGAGGAGATAGATTTTTAAAGTACCCTCTTTTTTGGCCGTTTTCTATGAATTTCACGTTTTCTATGCATTTTTCGAAAAAATCATAGGAACAAAATGTGATTTTTTTTCAGTTTTACATATATGTGTCAAATTTCAGGGAGATCCGTTGATGATTGTGAAAGTTTGTCTAAGGGTATACCCCCCCCTTAAGGTCTATTATGATTTCACGAGTATCAGTTCAGCAATTTCTGAAATAGAATTAGTATTCATAACTTTTTAAATACAACTCGAAAGTTCTCCCAAACCTAGAAATTTATTCACTCTAAAGCAGCAAAAATTTTATTATAATTTAACGAGTATCAGTTCAGCCATTTCTCAACTAAAATTAGTATTTGGCATTTGACTCGAAAGTTTTCCCAAACCTAGAAATTTATTCATTTTACAGCGGTAAAAATTCAGTTATATATTCATAAGCATCACTTCAGCCGTTTCTAAAATATAAATAGCATTCGTGACTTTTCAAATTCTAGTCGAAAGTTTTCAGAAAAGGTAGAAATTTCTTCACATTAAAGCGGCAACAAACCTGTTATAATTTAAGGAGTATCAGCTTAGCCATTTCTAAAATTAAATCAATATTCATAAGTTTTTACGTACAACTTGAAAGTTCTCCCAAACCCTGAAATTTATTCATTTTAAAGCGGCAAAAAGTCTGTTATAAGATTCACGAGTATTAGTTCAGCCGTTTCTTAAATAAAATTAGTTTACAAACCTTTTAAACTTCAACTCGAAATTTCTCCGAAACCTAGAAATTTATTCACTTTGAAACGGTGAAAACTCTTAAAATTTCACGAGTATCATATCAGCCGTTTAAAAAAAATAATATTCATAACTTTTTAAATTCAACCCTAAAGTTCTCCCAAACCTCGAAATTTATTCACTTCAAAGTTTAAAGATGCAAAAAGTCTGTTAATATAGTTCGGGTGAGGGTAGTCTCGGCTGTTTGATAGGTAACTTATATATTATTGATAGGTAATTTATCCAATTGCACCTTAAAAAAGTGTGCGATTGTTCACGCGTATCTTTCGGAGGATGTAATTACTAGTAATTATATTTCAATAATTTCATATCATTTCATTCATATCCTTTTTAGAGGATATGAATAATTCATTTGGACGTAGATAGGTTACGCAAGCCCAAAAATTCATTAGAACGCATTTGAAACAAGTATTTGCCTTAAGTTCTCTTGAATGCTGAGTATTTGATTATCGATTAATATACCGATTTTAACTAAAAATTTTATCGTATGAAAAAAGCGATATTTTCAAATTAATTGCAACGCATTTAATTTACGTGTTCTGACGATCTCATAATTTGACGATGTCTAAATTTTGTGAGGAAAAATAAACATCTTGAGAACATGAAAACAAATAAGATAATAAAAAATACGAATAAGCCAAATCCGCATAGGAAAAATGAATGAAAGCTTGTGGGTGAGCTACGTAACTCGACGTATTGGATCAACTAAAAAAATATCCTTTTTTGATCGTATAGCTGTTTCGCGTCTCAAAATGTGTACTTTCTTTTATTTTCATGCTTCTGCTATTTATTTTCATACTCCGGCTATCCTATTGATCATATTTGTATTCCGCATGCGCTCAAACAAGCCCAATGTTGGACACTCATTTGTTTTCTGCATGGTCTGCATGGTTACTACGTATATAGTAAATGCGTGAAAGGTTTTCTTTTTATTCATCCCTCATTTTTAGCAGAAATATTCAAGGTAACATAAAAAATGTATTGTAGAAATATTTATTTGGAAGTCGCTTGGATTTATAAAAACTTTCAAACTAATTCGTCGAGTAAAATTAGAGTAAACGAAAGATTAGTTTACTAAATCACGAAGTCCCGGTGACTGATGACAGAACATGAATATATCAGAACAGGTAAGCGATAATTAAGAGCAGCCAACATAATAAGGGAACTGGGAAATAAGGAGCACCAATCCAATCTAATTTTCAGTACCGCAAACCTTTTCATAAGCAAATAAAAAGGTAAAAATAGTGCCCTAAGATAGTGCCCCTAACCATATGAAAAACTGTCATCCTTTCGAAAATTTTCAATATCCTCTTATGAATGCTGCTCAACACTTAGAGAAATGAGGCATACTTTGTAATAAAAGCTAATCGCTCTTGGCCCGTATGTGTGTCATCCTGACCCAGTTTGGTCCAGCAAAAAGTCGTACGGGTGCTTTGTCCGCTCACTGATGGTGCTTTAGGTGAGAAAGTGTGTGAATATTTGTACAATATTTCCCATTTATTTTTTGATCGACGTTTTCATTTGCACATTACGGCTATAGTTATGGGCCGCAACGCCCATTAAATCTCTACGCTCACAGCATAGGTCGCGTCAGTTGTCATGACGACTACGAAAAGAAAAATAATAACAATCGCCGTGACAAAACCGTTACTGAATACTGGCGTCGATCGGCGTGTATAAATAATAGGATATTATTTATACACGCTTTGTCGCCGGTGACATGGCCTAGGCAAAGATTGATGATATTCTGCACTACGCATTGGTCCGTAATTCAGGTCCGGGGGACTGCATGGCACTCAATAATCACTGAACAGCAATTCTGCTCTGCAGACTTCATCAGGCTCTGAGATAGGAAATACAAAATTTATGTGCCTGTAGAGATTAATGGTCAAGATAGTGACAACCGTCACGTACCTCGTAAATTTTCCCATTACTGTGATAACGAAGTAATTCGGAAGTTTTTCTCCGCATATACTGAGCAGAAATAATGTCGTCACCAACAAACACATTTTTCACCTCCTCTTGGCGTTAAAATATGCATATGAACGTAGTCCATCGGGACTCCATCGGGATCAAACTTATAACACATAAAATAAAAATATTTAGTAGTTGCTGAGTAATTTTTACTACACTTCTCTTTAACTTCGCTTCTTAAGTTTGTTTGTCTGTCTGCTACAAATCTTATAATCGATATTTAACACCTGTCCAATTGCCTGAATTGCCAGGTAATGGTAATTCAGGTGCCACAAGGTACCTGTCCAGGTACCTGTCCAAATAATCTGAAATTTTGCACACTTGCGTAAAGTTGGAGACAATGCATGAATCAATTGATGGAATAAATAATTTTAAAAGTGCAAAAAAATTCAAATTAAAAAAAAAATTAAAGATAATTATGTCTGCTACAAATCTTATAATCCATATTTGACACACTTCTACATGTCCAATCGATTTGAAATTTTGCACACTTGCATTAAGTCAGAGACAATGCATGAATCAGTTGACAGAATAAAGAATTTTGAAAATTTACAAAAATTTTTATATATTGAAAAATTTTGAAAACTATTTTTTTAATATATGAAAATAAAATTAGAAATTCATTGCACATGTGTAGCATCAAAGACACTGGATTCTTTAGAAATGTTGTCTTCAAAAAAATAATTTTTAAGCGCATAGGTATTATTCATAACCGTATTCGTAAGCGAGACAATCACAATGGAAGAGACACGTAAAATGAGAACATAAGTTAAGAGATAACAAAAGTAAATCAGAACTGAGCTGCTGATCAGAACTGAGCATGCAAATGAGACATGTAGACTATACAGTCATTCAATTGAGTCTTCGTTTGATATCTATAACTGGCTAATAATTTGAATATGAATAATAACATGTATTTGAATAATGATGTGAAAAATAGCAATAATTCATAAATTAGACCGATTCCATTACTCTCCTCTTTAATGAAGTGTAAAACTTGATTGACCTCCACTAATATCAAAAGCAGTATTCATATACGTGCGTCTTGACACAGCAATAATGGGTAACCGTAAAACTTACAAGAAATAATCAGTTATAATCGTATGCTAATTTTCCCTAGCATTCATTAAGATACCTCGAACATACCTAATAGCAACTGGACGCTGCACAGTTCATTGAGGACCTCTTTGACAGTCTGAATAAAGTAGAATGGATTTGAATGAACCTTCTTATTTATCTACGATGTATGAAAAAACTGAATGTAAATAAAAAGTTTGAAAAAAGCATTCACAAGGGCATGGTCACAAGTGTTTATGAAATTAAAATGTAATCCCAGATCATATTTTTTTGTAAAATATTTATAACTGTATTTATAAATTTAAAGATTTATTATATTTATATTAACAATTTATATCTGTAATTATAAATTACCGATTTATCTTTCTATAAAGTAAAATCTTTCATTGAGACAGATTTTGCCTTCAATAATATTCCAGCTGCAACAAATTCATTAATTTTCATGCTACTGCCATTGAGCTGTCACGATCCTCCATGATTGCTGTCAACTCTCTTTAATTATCATCTATAAATTAAATAATGTCTTTATGCAGCCTGAACTCGAATACGATTCTCTTGAAGCTTTGCATTTCAATTGCTCATTTCTATAAAAATAATAAAAAAACATGCAGCTTTATCAACTATTCAAACTTGACTGTTCACAAACGTCATCGATCACAAACGTCATCGAAATGTTTGTCATAAGAACATGTAGGTTAACAATGAATAGTATTCATAATTCATTTTGGGTCATCCCAAGCCTATATGAATGATTGGGAATCCATATAAAATTTGCCTCCGTATAAAATTTGCGTCGAGGTTCGCTAATCACTGCACACAAAGCACCAGTAAACTTTTATGGTCACAAAAACTCCTCAATAAAGCGTTAGCATCACTGAAAACCTCGCGCCTGTTCCTTGTTTTATGGATTTGCTGCCGTACATGTAATGGTTATGCCGCTGCAGGGCCAGGTGCTATAAAAACATTTATTCTTTTGGTGAAGGCTTATGACTTTGATTTATAACGCTTCTTAACTTTGATAATTTGGAAGATATTTTAGGTAAAGATGAGTCTTAAAGGCTGAGAAAATGAGAGATTTCGTTTATGTTGTTATGACTGAAAGATCTTAAGTCTATTCATGTCTAAAACTTTTATAACTTTATTCCTCAGACGGTGTGAGATTGTAAAAATATGTTTTCTATTTCAAAATTTGGAGCTACACCATTTTCTGATTAAGTGGAATGGTTATAGTTAAAAACTTCGCTATTTCCACTGCGTCTTCTTTACTGGTCCTAAATCCAGTAGTTGTGAGCGACATTCCACCTGCATGACTTGCGATGCCAACTGAAAAACCTTTTATAAATAATTTAAATTAATTTTTCAGGTACATTGGTATTGCATGCATTATATAAAATCCATGCCTAATGGAAGTAAACGTACATTAATATAGCAAGGCAAATAATGACTTTTACAAAGCTTTATAATTTTCATTCCGAATGATGCATATACTCGGCATATTTACCAACTTATGATGAAACACAAAAATATTCCAGAGAAGTAGTTTGTGAAGCATATGTATGAGGTTTTCGTATATAATTTCTAAAATATTCTTCAAAGGTTTCCCTCTTATTGAAAACAATCATATTTAACTTCATCTGCCATTGTTTATAATATTTTACTAATATATTGTGAAGTCTCCTTGCTTTTCCCCTTCGGCGAATAAACGCCTCGCTTAATTAATTAGAGGTTTCTCATAGGTGGATTGCCACGTGCAGGTACAGTATATAGGGTAGGTGGGGAAGTGCATTCATGCCATTTCTATCCCTGTAAGTGGTCATGCCACTACAGAGGTATGTGGTTCAAGGTACATTATATTTAGGGTATAGGTGGGGAAGTGCAGTCTTGCCATTTCTACCTGTGAAAGTGGTGTGGGCAGAAATAAAATGCGTTTCATATATGGTTTTTATAGTGTTTTTGAATGATTATTGCGTCCATTTTTAAATAGTATAAATCCTTTCTTGCAGGATTTAATTAACTTGTAGAACGATCATAAGTCTGAATGTGAGGGGTCATTGAAAGCTTTAATTTCATATATATTTATTGAATGGGCCCATACATGTTTTCAAGCGAAGACAGCTAATACTACTGGACTGAGTATTCTATTTAATTTCCAAATGAACATCTGACACAATTAGTGAGCAACAATTAGAGAATTTATGTGCATATGTAAACTAATTTAGAGGAGCAGTATCTATTCATAATTTTAAATAATGTGGCAGGTCATTTCACTTTGGCTTCACTTTCGCTTCACTTTGGCTTCACTTTGGCTTCAATTGTTCACACAGGCTTCAACATGAGCCTTGCTTTCGATTTACTATAGTTTCTTGTTAGCTCCACTATGTTTCGCTCTGGTTTTATTCTGGATTTGCTCACGCCAGCTTCTCAATTTCACTAAATTTCACAGGCATTTTTTTGCTTTATATCTCCCCATGCATTTGTCATCAATTGTAACTAATTTTTTCCGCACATCGCCAATGCATTTTTAATACATATCTACATACATCAATAAAATTAATTTGTTTCATTCACTTCATGAAATAAATTAATGAATTGCTTATTTCACGAGTCTTTCGAACATTTCATGGATATTTTTATATCAATTTCTTTCCTTGAAATTTTTATAAAAGTATTTATGTAATTAAGACCGGCTCTCAAATGTGCAGGATCACAATTAAGGACCACCAAAGTATCCTGGAGAACTATGTACATTTATGGTTTACTCTAAACATTGTATCCAGAGGCGGTACGCCATGCATCTGGGTGACAGTGCACTGCAAACCTGAGGAAATCTTATTTTGATGAACAGGAAAGTGAATTTCTGCCACGGCATTCGCAGTCGCCAGATAATATTATTATTAAGTAATGTCATGCAATACACTGTTTTAATAATACTGTGATTATGGGCATATTAAATTTTGGTTTGGAGTCACCTCTTACGAGACCTCGTGTAAACATGCTACGTATTTATTTATTGTAGAGGTGATCCACCAAGGATGTACCTACGTGATTTTACTTGGTCTGTTTATTTTGTGATATTTATGTATGAATGAAGTGGTGGTTTTTATAGGTGATCTTGATTATTATTGTTTATATTTTGTCTGTTATACCTTTTTGTAATTTTATGAGTCATATCCTCTTTTCTTAGTGTTTGAAAAATAATGTCCGTAATTTGTTTATTCTTACATTTTTCACAAAGGCTCGGACGTTAGGACAAGCGCTAAGGGAATACACGGCTGTCATTCTTATTTATAGTTCGATTATTATTACACTATCTTGCTTATAATTTTTATTCGTCCTTTCTTAACGATCATTGGTTAAATGTCTGGGGTAACTGAAGGAATTTTTACCTTGAATAAACGGACCTATCCATTATTGCCATGCTGTAGCCGCGCTGCGGCTTCAGGATATAAAAGCAAGCTGATCCTTGGAGGGCGCGTCACTCGCACTACGACGCCGGTGACGACATGACGCTGCAACCTCACCCGTCTCGGTTCTCCCTTCCAGCCTCCGAACGACATTTTTATTACCCTGATCCGCTTTGTCCTTTATTTAAGACAAATAGTGCCTTGGCCTATCCATTTGAGGACAAACTTCCATAGAGTCCTCGCATTCATTACAACCGACTAGGTAGTGATTAAATTTGTATGTGAATCAAGCGGAAAAGTATCCTGATGTGGGGCGTACGAAACTTCTAGCCCACAGTCGAACTTCTATTTCAAACATTTCCACATTTTCTCTATGCATTTGATAATGTTTTCACCCACAGAATTTTTTTTTATTTATCTTCATGTTTGGAAGGATTCCGGCACCATTATTTGCAAAGTGAATATTTTTAGTAATTGGAAGCGGAACCCATCGTGACATTTCATATTCCGACTGGCTCAATTTTTTCCCGGTCTTCGATATTTCTTTTAGGCAACTGAAGAACTGAACTGAACAGAATGCAGCATGATTTAACCTGAAGAGTATTGCAAATTGTCCTCTGATAGGATAGAAAATTTATAATTTAATGCGTAATTTATTATTTTTCGTCACGTCATGTGATATAAATGTTCATGTCTTTTAGACGCATTTTCTCATTTATGGAAAAAATATAATTGAGTACTCACTGCAGTGAGTGACAGAGAGCTCATTTTCTCGTTGCCGAGTATCATGGATACTCGGCAACGTGAAGTCACAGACAGACAGACGGACGGACGGACAGACGAATGGACCTGACGAGCGAAATAGCGCCTTTTTTTAGCATATTTTCTCATTTATGGAAAAATGCACTATTGTGCTCGCCATGTCCGTCCGTCCGTCTGTCCGTCTGTCTGTCTGTCCGTCCGTGACTTCACGTTTTCGTCGACGAGAAAATGCGTTCTCTGTCATTTACTGCAGTGAATACTGAGTTATGTTTTTTATATCAATCGTGCATGATGACTGACGGTGCGTTTTGCGATGTAATACGAAAGGAAAGTGAAAGTTAGATGCATTGCGATATAATCAATTTTCAACTGTTTTTAAACTCATTCATGCTGCAAAAATAACTTTAGTCTTCTTTTTAAGTCGACGTTACATTTGGTGTAATTGAAAATTGAAACAGACAAAAATGATTTGAATCCAATAAGATCATTGCGAGAGTGGTAAAACTAGTCCTGAATATCAATTATTGAAGATATAATTCTCTGATTTTTCTTGCTTGAATTAAAAAATAAGAAAAATATTATAATATTACTTTTATATTATTACGTTCCACCTTATTGCTCTTCTAGAGCGTTTTACGGATCCCACTACCTATAATGATGCATTACGATGTGTTGCAAAGATTTAAGACAGCCACACTTACATTTCATGTCTGCGAAATGAACAGCTTCTATTGCTCTAATTATGCTATGAAGTTAACAACGATGTTTTTGGGTCAATTAAATCAGCGCTTTCAGTTGCCAAGTCCTTGTGGATATTAGGGAATAAAACAAATCTTGACACCAGACTAAGCCATCGCAAACCACAGCTGAGCTTAATTATCAATAATAAATTTTGCAGAAAGAAACCCTAAACCGAGAATTCTAAACGCGGTTCCTGAGCATGTTCACCATTTCCCTGTTTATTTATTTCGCAGGGACTGTTTCACAACAGAACTATTACCCAGTGTAAAAAGTCATCTGATCATGCATGCAACTCATAGTTCCCTTTCACGGTAAAATGTTATCAGCCTTCGCTTGTCTGTTGCTCCAGTGCCACCTGTTTCGATGCATTCGCCAGGATTGCACGGTTTTTACCTGCTGTGGGTGGCGGTTGCCTCAAGTTGTGCTGGCCTGACTCATGCCGGGTCAGCAACGATGCCCTCCAATGGACAGCACAAGCAGCCAACTAAGAAAGAGTCGTGGGTCTCAATCAATCATGGATCAACAATACCTACTGATGTTAGCAGCCTAAACAGAACTGGCTTATTTCACCACGAAGTAAAAGATGTTAGCCATATTATTAATGGAATCAATTCGTCCGTTTCAAAATCTGTTGGGGTTGGTCGAGTCGAGAAAACATCCTTCGAAGTTAATATTTTTTCTGGCGACCACCCAAACCAAAAATCGCGCAGTTTGTGGTCAAGTTTAAAGCAATCATTTTCGACCGGGGATCAGTTATCGTCAGAAAGTGAAGAGAATCTGAAGAAGATCGTATTACAGTTGATCGACACATCACCGATATACTGCCGTTTAGTGATCGTTGTTGACGATGAATGGCGGCGATCTGATTTGACTGATACGTTACTGCTGCTACTAATTCCTAAACTGGTAAACCACAACCATTGTCACACCAATGACGATACAATACCAATAGTGACAGTATTGACATTGTATCACACCAATGATGGAATAATATCAATTTGGACAGCATTGATATTGTATCACGCCAGTTATGATACAATATCAATTCTGCCACTATTGCACGATTAATGTCTCTTGTAGTGTAGCATTATTTGTAGTGCAGAATTTATTTGTCAGTGTAGCATTATTTCCCGTTTCTATAAATCTATCAAAAAATATTTACAGGTCGTGCATTCCAGCATCCTATCAAGTGCTCCGCTGGGGTTACATGTTGAATCCTCGTCCTGCGGCGCGCGGGTGTACCTCATCTCGGACCTGCAGCCTCTCCTGCAGCTGCTGAACGGCACCGACGCTGCCTGGGACTTCGACGCTTGGTATGTGCACGATGCCTGGTATGTGCACGATGCCTGGTATGTGCACGATGCCTGGTATGTGCACGATGCCTGGTATGTGCACGATGCCTGGTATGTGCACGATGCCTGGTACGTGCGCGATGCCTGGTATGTGCACGATTCCTGGTACGTGCGCGTGTTAAAAGTTATATAATCGGACATTGATGCTGGTTATGTGAACAATGCCAGGTATTTGCACGTGTTAAAAGTTATATAATCGGACTTTGATGCTGGTTACGTGAACAATGCCTGGTATTTGCACGTGGTAAAAGTTATATAATTGGACTTTGATGCTGGTTACGTGAACAATGCCAGGTATGTGCACGTGTTAAAAGTTATATAATCGGACATTGATGCTTGGCACGCGACCACTACCTGGTAATATAAGATACATTGAAGACCAGGGAGCATATCTTATTGACGATTTATATACCCTTTGCTCTTCACCTACTTGATAATAAATATTGCTTACTCGAAAATTCGTAAATTCTAATAAATGTTTCTCGGAAACCTAATATTTATATTTTCCAATCCCGCAAAAAGCCTGATTCGTCAATTAGAGAAAAGCAAAAAGAAAATCGTTAATAACATAAACTCTGTTCTTCAATGAAACTTGTAGTAAAAAACAGCTATGTCTAACTACCGTACACCAATATTCGTACAGATGCCTGGCAAGTGCACGTACCGGGGGTTAATACATTCGAACTCTAATAAATACTTGCAATAATTACATTTCATTGGTAATTGCAACCTAATTCTTGCGGATACTTGACCAGACATAAAATTAATGCTTTAACCAAGCTACTACTCACTGGTAATCAATTTGTATCTACATTTTACAAAGATTGCAATTTGTGAAATCCATTGATTTTTGGGTTTGGTTACATGAGATTCGAGCTCGTCATGATTTTTTCATTGCTCTACGACATGCAGCAGAAGCACCTCCCAACTTGAGCGCGTCACGATGTCGTTGATGCAAGCATTTTGATTGTTAGAGGAGCTCCGGTTAAAGCCATCGTGAAGCTTACGATTATACTGAATAAGGTGGCAATAGATGACGACATTTCTAATATCGGCAATTCTCTTCGCAGGCATATTGGCGTTGGCTGGACGGAGTCGCAATTCCGATTGTTTACGGGTTCAGGCAAACTCAAACGGACACCGCGGGCAGTGAACGTGATGAAGGTGAATGAGAAAAATTAGAGCAGAGGTTGAAAATAAAATTAATGACAAATGATGTTATCGGTTGTTCTGAGTTATCTGAGACCAACAAAAACAATTCTGAGGACCTCGAACGGAATAAGACGGAATGTTTCAGGACTTTAGAGCACTACCATGGTCTGTTTATCAAATTTGAGACATTTATTTCATTTATTTACATGCAAAGAAGATACTTTAAAAACTATTGCATCTCATTAGACTATGAGCAGCAACTTAATGAATCACAAACTAAAGCTTTGGAATTTACTGTGGTATGGATGGTCTCACCTCGTTGAGCCCTGGCTCACGTTGAGTTGCTGTAAAGACCGCGAGATTTTAACTTAACCCTCTACCGCCAGACATTCAGAAACCGGAGCAATATTGTAACAAGCCTACATCCCAAAAAGAATACGTTGTAGTGAGCGCAAAATGACTTGCACTGATGGTTGCCGCCACGTACGACAACTTTAAAATGTTCTCTGTTGCGTAAAAACGTCCTCAGGTTGTTACAATCAATAGTTTACGCACAATTTCATCTGAAAGTCATGTTCCCGGAGAGTGACATATACACGGCGGTAAAGGGTTAAGTCTTTGACAGGAAAATGGTAGTTAAGAGCAAAAGTTTGACCGAAGTGGCGGAGCATAAGTTGACAAAAAATATTCAGAAAACAAGAAAAAATTACGAACAACCTAGTATGTTTTAAATTAACAACTAAGGTTCAGACTGTGTGAAAGATGTGATGAAGTGCGATGTTATGTTGTGTTGAAGGCTACGAGGTGGGCCGATGACCAAGTCCTAATAATGATAATACTTTTCACTAGCATTTGAATTACATTACAGTATGATTATGAGCGAAAATCTTTTTCCACCTCGATTGGAGAGGTTATTTCTTCTATCCGCTCAAAACAACGCGTATGGAATTTTTGCAGTCAAAAAGCCCTGGGGTGCCCTGGATTCTGGTGAAGCATCGCGTGTATCGGAAAGACAACCACGAGATTGTGCCTCTGGACGCCCTGGTGGGGGAGATGTCGGACGATCTCAACTTAGTCAAGACCTCCGCTCCCACCGACCTCATGGGCGTCACGCTCACGGTAGCCATTGAACATATTAGTATGTTTGCTACACAATAAATTGACAATATGGTGCATGATTTCTTTGCCAATGTTGTTTTGCAAAAATTTTACTCAAGTTCTTCTTCAGCAGTCAGCAAATTCATTTTTATGCCGTTATAATAGACGTCAATTTCATTCCACCGAACCATTGAAGTTGCGTCATTAATTTAGGTCAGTTTATCAGCAGTGGAGAGTTTTTGCCAGATACTAACACAATAGAAGTGGAGACTGACATGGAAGAAGAATGAAGTTATTAATCGCAAATGATTTTTATACTACTGATCACGGTTGGCTTTTTGGAGAGAGGCCCTTGCAAAGGGAACAAACTTTGTACTCCAAATACGTCCCATTAAATCTCATAAGCATCGTTGCAACCTCCTGGTGAAGAAATTATGTGGGAACTCTTATCTTTATTCTTATTACCTACAGTGCACCTCTTCTTTGAACCTTCTTAACGCTTTCTTATCCGGAGCTCCCAATTTCTTTCTTACTGCGCCTCCTGTGCTACTCGTATAATCCTCATGGAAGCTTAAATCCTCATTCATAGCTTTGGCCTGTCGTTCTATCAAAATTATTGTCAGCTGATACCTGCACTCTCGCGCTCAGGTGGCCACGTTCGAGTGGAACCCCAGCGTTTTCTACGCCCTGGACGCCGATGGTCGCAGATTGCCGAGTTACGGCATGGACATACAGGTGGTGAAGGCCCTTGCTTCTGCCCTCAACTTCTCCATCGTGTTCCTGGAGCCTCCTGCAGGTGCGTAGAGTGAGCATCAGGACTGTAAAGTAGCTTTGCACCACAAAAACGTTCCTACACAATTTATCACCTCCTTTCTTCAGTGTTGTCATTTCCCGTTCAGGAGAGTTCTGGGGAAGGCAGGAGGGGGCAGAGTGGACAGGCATGGTGGGAATGGTGAACAGCACCCGCGCCGACCTCGGAGTTGGCGATCTCTTCCTCAGTATTGATAGAAACCATGTCGTCCTCTACAGCACGCCGTATGATGTTGAGGTATTGCAGCACTGACGCTATTCTGCACGCTGTATGATGTTGAGGTATTGCAGCACTGGCGCTATTCTGCACGCCGTATGATGTTGAGGTATTGCAGCACTGGCGCTATTCTGCACGCCGTATGATGTTGAGGTATTGCAGTACTGGCGCTATTCTGCACGCCGTATGATGTTGAGGTATTGCAGTACTGGCGCTATTCTGAACGCCGTATGATGTTGAGGTATTGCAGTACTGGCGCTATTCTGCACTCCGTATGATGTTGAGGTATTGCAGCACTGACGCTATTCTGCACGCTGTATGATGTTGAGGTATTGCAGTACTGGCGCTATTCTGAACGCCGTATGATGTTGAGGTATTGCAGTACTGGCGCTATTCTGCACTCCGTATGATACTGATGTTTAACCGCAAAGATCTTAGGAATCCGTCATGTCAAGAAATCGAGCACAGCTGCATTACATGTCCAATCCATTCTGCTCCTCATATTACTGAATGTTTCAAACCACACATGCAGCACTGATACCATCTGATACATCAGATCGATCATACATTTCGCAAATTATGAGCCCATTATCAAATATCAACTCAATTATTAACGAAATAATACACGCCTCAGTTCTCCTGCTTCATGGCAAGTACCACTCCGCCCCTGCCACGTTGGAGGAGCCTCACCTTCCCCTTCTCCAGGGAGGCCTGGATGGCGGTAGGGCTTGGGTTGCTCTCCCTCGAGTTGGCCCTCATCATCACTACGATGCTCACTCCGAAGTTGTACGTAATCATCCGGGATACATTTAATTATTTTATTAAATGACATTTTTATACTATATACCATTATTTATAACACCAGTTATGATGAAAATTGACGGCTGCTTGTTTGTGTTATAGCGAATGCTTTGCAGATTGAGTGCTAGACGCATTTCTTGTAAGTTAATGTTTGTGAGTTCGTGCCCCTTGGCTGGATTGAACGTAATGTGCACGAAAAATCCATTATTGAAAGATTTCGGCCAAAATAATATATGCCATTTCCCGAATGGATGCAAAGCATTGCATGTATAACTATTATTTTCCGTTATAGTTAAAAGTAATCCCATATGCCATTGTTAAACTGCATGAAGTAATCCCATATGCCATTGTTAAACTGCATGAATGTCATGGTAGAGCGGAGCAGCCGACGAAGAAGAAGCAGACGCTGCAGCAGACGCTGATTCAAGTCTTCAGAGAACCCGTGAACTGGACCCCTGAGAGGCACAGCTCCAGGGTGCGTCATTTAGAATAGAATAGAATAGAATCAAAGTGTCGGCACTGAAGAAATGGGCCCATGGCCTGTTGCTGATTCTTGAATTTTTCGTGACTTGATTCACAAGGGATTCTGCCTATTTGAACCCGATCTTTCCATAACTGACGATTGATTGAGATAGCTGCTGGACTTATTGCCTGGTCCGTAATTTGCTAGGCATTTTAAGACTGAACATATGCTCCTGCATAGCTTCGTCTGGACTTATTGCCTGGTCCGTAATTTGCTAGGCATTTTAAGACTGAACATATGCCCCTGCATAGCTTCGTCTAGTCTGTTCGTGAAGGCGTTCATACTCGGAGCGTCAACGATGCTATCAGGGAGGCTGTTCCACATGTCGGTGACTCGAAGCGAGAAGGAATGTTGTCGATTGGATGTGTTACAACGCAGTTTTTTAGTTTATAGCCGTGGCCCCAGGTGTTGGTTCTTGTTTCAAATTCTAGTAATCCTTCTGGGACCTTGTATAAGCCATGAGTATACTTGTATGCTTCAATGAGTTCCCCACGCAGACGTCGATAACCGAGGCTTGGAAGCTTCATAATCTTTAATCTTTCCTCATTTGACTTGCCTTTCAAGCCCGGAATTATCCTTGTTGCACGTCTTTGAACACTCTCTATTAAATTTTTGTTCTTTTCAAGTTTCGGTGACCACACGACGTTTCCGAACTCTAGATTCGGGCGCACGACAGCAAAAAACAACTGCTTCATCGTTTCTGCATCTAGGAACTCGAAAGAGCGTCTGATCAGTCCAAGTCGTTTATTGGCTTTATAAACTTGACCTTCAATATGCATAGAAAATTTCAACTCATTGTCGATATTAACTCCTAAATCTTTTTCCATTGTCGACTTCGATATCGTCACTCTGTCGTTGCAACCGTGTCTTCTCACACTGTAATCTTGCTGTTCATTATTCTTGCCAAGGTGGATAACTTTACATTTGTCAGCGTTAAAACGCAGCTGCCACTTATCAGCCCAGTCAACCAGCCTGTCAAGATCACCTTGTAACTGTAATTTTTGCGACGCATTCTTCACTGTATTATAAATTTTTGTGTCGTCAGACACAGCTTCTGGCAGATCGTTTATAAACGAAACGAATAAAACAGGGCCGAGAATGCTTCCTTGTGCCACGCCGCTTCGCACTGGAGCCCAGTCTGATACGGACCCATTAAAACTGACACGTTGTCGTCTCCCTACTAGAAAATCTCTGATCCATTCGAGTTCATTGCTGTCAATTCTCAAAGACTGCAATTTCCGCAACAGCCGCTCATGTGGGACGATTCTCATTTCGCAGGGGCTCTTTGCTAGAATTTGGTTATCCTCAGATGATGGATTCATTCTGTAAGTAAAATGGATCAAATATTGTACGTTTTTATAAAGCAAAAATGCCATTTATTAAAAAATGCATTTATTTCGTACCTCTCTTGATTATTTATTCATGTATCAAAAGTTGGGAAAAAATGCACTGTCTGGCAGGAAGTTTGCGTGATTTGAATGGCACGCCACGAGAGATGTGAGGAATTTTATAGGTCTAGATTATCAGTATATGCTCATAAAGTGACGCCATTCCACTAAGAATGTTAAAAAAACTTCTAATTGTGACTAACTTCTTGGCGGTCTTATAGACTCTAGAGTGTTGATATCTGCTTGTCAAAAGTCGCCGTTTCAGAAAGTATGGTGACGTGGTTCTTATAGACTTTATAGGAGAAATACGTAAGAAGTTGAAGTAAGTAAGTATTTCTTGCATGTGTTGAATATGCATCAAATGTATTTTCTATGCATCTGTTGAGTGCGTGATAGCTGCAGGTGAGCGGCACCTCAGTAGTATAAACTTATATTCTCAAGTCATATGTACGCGTGAGCCATGGGTCTGTACGTGATTTTTGCTGCTTATTCCATGACAGCTGCTGCTGAGCGTGGTCTGGCTGTACGTGATCGTCATCACCGTCGCGTACTGCAGTAACCTCACGGCATTCCTGACTGTGACCAAGATCCCTCCGGCGTTCGAGACCGTCAAGGGTCTCTATGACACGGGTCTGTTAGTCACCTCTCTTGGGGACTTCTTCAAGGACGGCCTTGCGTCTGCGGTCGACCCGTACCTGAAGGTGGGAGATGAATTTAACGCCGACCCCACCTCTGTCGTCAATCCGCCAAATTAAATAACAATTCGCGCATATCCATGGCAGGCGTCAAACTGCATAATCGAAATTTTAATGCAATGATTGTTAAATTAAATTCAGTGTGACATTTAGTGTCGAAATCATTCGCCAATGCGTTAATATTTGACAGTTTGGGCCTGGCATTGAAGATCCGAAGTGGTGGTAGAGTGAATTTTCGTATAGTATCCAGTCGGTCGTGATGAATGATTTAAGTAACCGAATTAGGATCATGTGAATCGTATTAACTGTATTGGTGCCGATGGTTGGGATATGCCTGGAGGAGTGATTGGACTGGTTTGCAGATGGAGGCTCCATTGTTTCGTATAACTCTATCAGTAGATTATGGATTTTTCATGCCCCGATATTTGATAAGGAGGGGCCTATGTGACACATTTCCCTATGTTGCAATGATATGATGCTGTTAAACTGAATGTTATAATTTTGGATTCGATAAATTATTTAGGAATTGTGTTATTTTATGATATTTTTTTTATTCGATACGGCTGGGGTCTCGAACGTTCAAAAAATATGCGGGTTACTGATCGAAAAGATGTGGATAAGAAGGTAGACGTTGTCGTGGATGGAGGATAGTGTGGTTAGTCTTCTGGGACGACTCTTTCGCGTTCGGAGCTAAGGCGTCTCTGAGAAGCATTGATTAAAGGTATTAAATGGAACGAAACTCATGACAACAGTGAATGAGAAAAACACACAAGATAAGTGTACTCAGAGTTAATAAGTTTCAATACGAGTTGGGGTCTGGGGAGTGAACACAAAAAAGCACTGAAATAATTAAGCCACAACCGACTGCCAAAAGAGACCTGTAACCAGGGGCAAAGCGAGGCGAAAATATTTTAGGTTTTTTGACGAAATGAGGGCGTGAATGGAACTGTAGAGTACCTGAAGGTGAAGTGTGAGGCATGTCTGATGGCTGATCGTGGTTGATGTCACCACGCAGAGCTTGGCCGATCGCTTCGTGGGGCACGATGACCTGGCGAGCGCTTGGCCAGCGGTGCTGAAAGGTGATGCTGTCTACCTCGGCAACCGTAATTTTCTCGAGTACACCCTTGCCACCTACCCCTGCGCCAACCCATGCCTGCGTATCATGAAGGTATAATGTTAAAATCCAAGACGACGTCATTAAGGTCGTCGATCGAGTTCTTCTTTGTGACGGTGGCGAACTAGGTATTCAGTGACGAATAAAAATTTACCATGAAAATAAGAAAATAGTAAAGTAATTTACGTACAACATCAAGGTATCATGTGTGCACCGTGAACTTTCCTCCCTTCTTTTCCACTTTCTAAGTGTCATGCGAGCACCATTAAATTAACTTACATTCACCACGCAGACGCCATACCTTATAGCCTCAGTTGTATCATGTACGCTCCACACCCCACCATCCTGCAGGAGTGCTTCGCCCCCTACAGCGTCGCCCTGGCCTTGCAGCGACACTCGCCCCTGAAGGCGGCGGTGGACGCGAGGCTCCTGAGGCTCATCGACTCCGGCCTCGTGAGGCACTGGTTCCTCGAAAGCCTCACGATCTCCCGACAGGTGGGAGGGGAAGAAGGTGTTTAAGGGGAGTAATAGAAGCTAATGGGCAAGATAATCCGATAATTAAGAATTGACATAGAACGGCGTTATTGAGAATGTGAATTAAATAAAAGGTTGGAACTAAGTGAGAGGCAAGAAAGCGTGGTAGCGAAAGGAAGAGATATATCGAGTAAAGAAGCCCTAGGTCAAGGCACAAAGGCAGCTGCGCGGTGCAAGACTTTTGTCTTGGCCAGCAGAAATAAGAATTGGTTGGAGTGAAAGATGGCTGGCAACACGTATGAGCAGGTGGTATATACAATGTGAGGGGAAGACAGTGAGGTAAGATAGACAGAGAAAATATTAGCTGTGCGATAGATGTATGAAGACGAAAAATTTGATAGCTACATAGTAAATTGGCTAATAAATTTGCTCTGGTACTAAGCATGCCTAAAGCAACACCACGACACTGAGCAAACATCTCAACATCTTTTCTTCATGTCGCAGACACGAGAATTCAAAGCTGAAAACCAGGACACCGAGAAGAGGTCTGGAGAAGAGGACGGTCCAGTGCCACTGTCCCTGGACCACATCTCGGGGGCCTTCTTCATCCACTGCATTCTCATGTTATTTTCTCTGCTCTGCTTCTGTGCAGAGCTTTGCACTGCCAAAGCTCTGAAAAATAAAAAGAATAAAAACATAGAAAAGAGGACCTAAAGGTCACAGAGGAACAAAACTATTCGTCATAATGAAAGAGCAGAACATATTTTTATGCAGCAACTTTTTGAGCTCTGACGTTTCTGAACTCAAACATTTGTCTAACAAACATACAATAGACAAACATTTCTCCAAGAGCAGCGTGGGATCTGGAGTAAATGGCTGTGCACGAAGCTGCGGAACTTAAAACTATACTAATATCATTAGGAAAAAGTCTTATTGTTTAGGAGAGCCTTGCAATATTGCGAGAAAGATTTCATTACAGAGACAAAACTAGCTCAGCTTAGAAAAAAACGTATTATAAAATCACGTGTCTAAGGATTTTAATTTCGATTTTTAAACTATGACGTTCAACTGTTCTGCAGTTAAAAGTGCGTCCGATGATCAAAGTGATTGTCCACCTAACAGATCTTAACTTATTCATCGTCGCAGTGTATCTATTATACTCGCATGTTGTAGTAACTTCATATCTTTCGAGGAGAAAAATTAACAAATTGCACATTTTTCCTCTTTATTGCTGCAATCTGTAACATGGATGACATAATTTCCAATTTCTCTATTGTTGAGCTATAAATAAATGAATAAAAATGTTCATGCCAGGTTTTTTCACTTCTTTCTTCATAAACTAACAGTCTGTAAAGTGATAATATATGCGAATCTAACACAAAATAATCGTTTCCTAACCTAAAACAGTCTTGATGTTAGAAATTCCATGAAGAATTTTAAATTGGTCGCGAAAAAATGTTGAAAGAGATTTAAAAAAGGCATCTTTTCCATCGATGACGCCCCAAACATGTTACTAGGATTGATGTGTGACGTGAAGAAGAAGGTTTACAGGATTTTACTAATAGATCTTCAGGAGTTTCATCGTGGCAATATATATTTCCGTTACTTCAATAAGAAGCGTGATTTTCGTAAAATATTATGATAGAAATTTGTTTTGTTTTCCAGGCGAAATTTCAACTTATGTAGCTGTAGAGTGTAGGCAACACTTTCTAGTTATTGGACATTTCTCTCCCATTCATTGAGTAAACATTTTCTTTTCCATTAGTCATAAATGTAGAAGACCTTGTAGTCGCACCTTGATGCTTAGATTCTGAAATTCGAAATAAAATTATGTGGTTTTCGTTTGTTTACATTTTTATCTCTACATCTTGATAAAAAATGCCTGGTCAAAAATTCATCGACGACTTTCTACGGCATATTTTGTTCCTTTTTGTTCTGTGATGAATTGTGATGCCGCTTATATTATTAGACTAACAACTGCTTAGAATGGAATATTCTATATAGCAAATTAAAGACCAGAGAATAATCCTTATTATTAATAATGTAACCTTAAAATTTCTTACATTTTAACAACGAATTACTTTTTAGTCTTCAACAAAACTTCAATAATAGACTCCTGTACGTATACTGTACCCACCGGCTGTTTCACCAACTTCACCATTATGCGATTGAAGGAATAAATTTCGTTCTGAGATCGCTGGCGTAAGTTCTACTTATTGCTAATGTTTTTATTGTTACGTTTCCGATGCACAAGTTGGAATAGTTTTTGAATAAATTAGACTACCATGATTCTGCAGTCAAATGGTGAAAAATATGTACTTCAATACCCTTACTGCATTAAATTACCCAGCTCTACTCACTTCAGCGCCATCCAACGTACTATTGACCCGCGACCAACTTGCTATCGTAGTCATGCAGTCCGTGTTCGTGGTTCCTCTCAACCCAGAAGACCCAGTGCAATTATACTGGGTGGTGACGTTACTGACGCGCATATTAGGACCCGAGCCTAACACTGCGACTGCAGTACAAAAAAAAATATTTTATTATATACATCCGAAAGAGTGACTAAAATGCTACTTTTCTACATTTCACCAAACAAATTAAGGCACTTATCGCAGCGGTGCCTTAAACGGTCTTCGAAGCAAGTGATTTTCATTTGTTTCCAAAGACGAAGAAGCGACACAGCGTTTTGATGACGTCGACGAGCTCCGGGCGTGTGTCACTGCACTGAGTGGCAGAGATCGCAGGCAGCGGATTCCTATACCGAAAGAATTTCGAAGCTTGTCCACCGCTACGATAAGTGCCTTAACTTGCTTGATGACTATGTAAGAACCTTTGAAGAACAAAGTAAACCGCTAGAAAATAGCGAAAATTTAAACTATTCACCCATTAATAAATGTCAAAGTTTCTAAGTTAAAATTATTGAGTATAATTTTAAGCATTTCAAATAGTTCCTCGCGGAACAATGGACGTTATTTCTTTTACTATAGTCAGGGGTTCTACAGTGTACAGTGTACACGGGATTAAAAAAGTCCCAATGAAATTCATTAATTAGACGATTCCTTTACATCAACATCCAAGACGATGCTCGTCTTTACATCTCTGCTCCAACGAAACGTCGTCTCGCAAATCGAGACAATGAAAATCGAAACGTCGAAAAACAGATTTCACTGAGGCTTTTGTTCCGCTTGGGTCATTGTTTTTTCGAACTTTTTTCCCTTGTGGACGTCAACCTATAACATCAGTTGGCGCAGCAGAATGGCGTGTCAATGCTACGACCGCTCTCTGCTAGAGCTGAGGGTAAGAAGTTGCATAATTATTTGGACAATATAATCCATTCCTTTTTCTGAGTTCACCGTCAATATTCATCATCCCATCCCATCGTCGCAAAGCACCGTGGGGGGAGGAGGTTTAACCGCAAAGACGCAACTCTTTACACGACTTAGTTCCGGCGACCCTGAGCAGCTATATGACAAATAGCAATGCCGTTGAAAGGATGTACTTAGCATTTGTTCCTGAATGTTTTTCGCTAATACTAATAGTTTGATTTTTATACTTCATGCAGGTCAAAGAAATGCACTTCAGTGTTTTATGATAGGTGTTCTCTTCCTTTTTCTTATCTTTCGAGTAAGTTGAATGAATTTGAAACTTGTAAGTTGATAATTAGTAATGTTTCTTTCATTTATTCAAGGCTTATTTACTCTTTCACGGTTACTCTCATTCTATGCCGTTGCTTTAATTCAATGAAATAATGCAAAACCTCATGCTAAAGTTCCATGGTTTCTTTATGCGTTTCTGTGTTGAACCTACTTTAGAAATTAAGGTAAACGCCCACCACAAAATTTAGGTTGGTCCCCTACCACGACCAAAAAGAAAAAAACTTCAACTATACAAATCTTTCCAATTGGCGAAGAAGTTACATCATCAAACACAAATAGCACGACAGCTGAAGGTGATATATTGAAAGTTTATAACAAGCCATAAAAGCTGAGTACTAATTCAAGCAATGACGAATCACCAAATTAGTGATACAGATAAGAAAGCTTGAGCTAAAAATGAAAATACGGTAATATGCGATCCCTAAAGAGAAGAAATAAATAAGTCCAAGAAAGACTCACTCAATTCAACACAGATAGGAATATTAAGCAAAATATTATCCAGCAAATATATCGATAGCATGGCTCACCTTGGCAACATAATTCATTCCGAGTTGTTGATTACAGAATAAGCCATGCGCCCTTAGGAACCGACGCAGCTCATTGGGACGACAGACGACTGCCGTACACATGGCTCCACGTCAGTGTTACCCCGATTTGGTGTGCATAGTCCGATTCAATTAAAAAAATTATAACCTACTGCATTAAAGTGTTATTTCAGTTTTTCGCTACGAAATAAATCTGGTATCTCACAAGGGAATAAGCTCACTTTTCAACCCTTAGCAGTACAATTTTTTAAACCGTCTTAAATCACGACCAGACTACATTCAAATCAAATCCAAACCAAGAGAACTGATTTAATTTCTCGATTTTTGTGCTGCTTGCATGCCTAAAATTGAGCGAAGCTTCGCGTGTCCTGACTGCCCTGCTGACCTTTCATCCTGAGAATTTAATATGGCAATTTTTCGTATTCCATTTTTGAGTAACCAAACTCACCCATCTTGTTCATTGTCGTGTCAACTAATTTATTGTAGTTAAATTACAAAATTTCCATTAAAAGTTGTCGATTATTACTTTCTTCGATAAATAAATGAGCTGAAAAATTCACGTGCAGAAATGAAAAAATCACCATTGAAAGTGAACAAAGTGTTCTAGATATCTATCCATAAAAAGTGATATTATAATTGTATAACCCGAAATGCTGACAATTTATCAAATATGTATACAAATTATTATTTTGTTGAAAAGTCCTTACTGATATTATCTAATCCTAAGCATAGGGTAGTTGCATTTATCAGAACAACCGAAGTTGTACTTTTGAGTGCAGGGCATAGAATTACCACAAAATTTATTCAAAATCTGCTGCGCCTTGAGTCGATTACAGCTCTTGTCGCGATGCTTAACACCGTGAATGTCAATGCATTGTAAATGATTTAATTTCACGAATTCACGGACACCTTTGAAAACGGCAGCAATTATGCAGCCGGGACCTCTGTCGCAGGTGTCGGGAGTCGAGCTTTTGCGCCTAGGGCGTCCGAAAGGTTATACTGGGAGCTCAAAGAATATGTCACTTTTTCTGGCAAACCCGAAGTTGAGGTTTTATAAACCCACTGCTATGTATCTACGAGTCTATGTCTGAAACATTTAAATCTTCTTCGAGTGCACAAGCCATCGATTCTTTTTTTTAATATTAGCTCACTTTTTCGTGCCAGGTCAAGTCAAATGGTCGGGTCATGCTGTTTATTTCGTTTATTTGCGTTTCGTTTTTCGTTTATTTGCGTGCCAGGTCATGTGACCAGGTCTTGCTGTTCGTCTGTTAATTACGTGTCTGGTCGTGTTGTTGCAAGAAAAAGTCACAACATGTTACCTAGATGACTATTACAAGTTCAAGGAATTCCACAACGACTTAATAAACAGGGAAATAATTGACAGGCTACTGATTTCTTTATTACCCGTACATATGAATAGAAGTATAGAACATTACATATGTAATGTTTTCTTTCTTTCTTTCTTTATTACACATATTCAACATACCATGCTATGCACGCTGAGTTTGAATTTATACGCAATATTCTGTCACGCAATATATTCCAGGGCCGCTGAGCATAAAGGCAGAAGTTGTAGGGCCGGACAGTTGCTATCACCCCCCCCCCTCACACCCCTCATTTGGCTGTGCGCACTCATACCG
This sequence comes from Hyalella azteca, assembly GCF_000764305.2. Classification (NCBI taxonomy): domain Eukaryota; kingdom Metazoa; phylum Arthropoda; class Malacostraca; order Amphipoda; family Hyalellidae; genus Hyalella; species Hyalella azteca. The sequence continues at coordinate 13,915 of NW_025942962.1, read as the reverse complement.
AGCAGTGCGATGTTCCTGTATCTGACAGTGAATTTAGGGTGTTATCTTCCACCTTCGGTACTTCAGATCTGCGCATTTTAGAATTCTTGCACATTTATAAACTATGGCCTAATTCGAATTCAGCTGCTAGCTCTTATCCCCATGAAATTTGTGAATAGATAGGTTTTGTGCTCTATCTATTATTTGTAAATTTAGATTTTAACTTCGGCTCTGTGACATTCAATTGTATTAATTTTTGTTATTTTCTTTGCATTGACAGTTCGTCTGAAATGCAGGAATAGAAAGTTTTATTCATTAAATTCTTCCCGAATGGTAATATACATACACTTGGTATTTGTGGATAATTTTAAAATCAGCTTGCTTTTGAAGTATATAGATACTCTCCCACTTCTTATGCGTTCGTCAAGTGATGCAGTTGTGCGCAAGAGCATCAGCGTACGTCAGTATGACGTCACACAATTTTTATAATAGGATGGCGGAGCATAAAGACAGAATTTATAGAACGGGAAATCTGCTTGCACATCCCCCTCATTCATCTGTACGCGTTCATGCCTAGCAGTGCAACGTACCGGTGAGTGGTAGTGCTTTTAGAGCTTTAGCTTCCACAACCGGTGTTTCTGACCTACGAATTTAAGAATCCCTGTATATTTTTGGACAGAAACCTAATTTGAATGCCGCCTGCGGCTCCTATCTCCTTGAAATTGTAGAAGACAGGCCTGTCTGCATGCTCGTGTCTATTAATTATTCATTTTTCACTTCAGGTTTTATTATTTTCAATGCAAATTTTAGTTTGCTAATTGATTCTGCAATGCTTATAGGTTTTTAAACTGACGAAGGAGCTGGACTCCGAACGTTTTCTCATATAAAGAAATGGTAAAATTTCTGGGTATTTTCTTTACTTTTAAATTATTGGTAATCATTATATTGGTCCACAACTTATAGCAAGGCGGGCATTCCTTTCTTCTTAAGGTCCGTACAACAAACAATGGAATGCCACTATACCTTTTCTCTTTGCCCTAACCAGCAATAAATCTTGCCAACCTACATCGTAACGACGCATTTATCATGATTTAATTGGAAACGAGCGGCTTCCGCAACAAGACTGTTTGCATTTGTTTGTTTTAGTGCCCGCGTAAGCTCATTATAGGAGGATGCATAGCGGCTATGCCCGCTGCTAATGTACAACTTCCGGTGGCCTTTCATGTGTGTTGGAATTCTTGCCTATTTTTATTGAATACCAGCGTTTCATTTGTATCAATTCTTTCTGGTTTTCATCATAAATAATTATCGAATATATTCATGCCATTCTCATTGAAAATCTTAATTTCGTTCGTATTCTCATCTCTTCGATTTGATGACCGCATTTAGGTATTTGCATTCATTCTGCGCGCTTATAAATCTCACTTGTATTGGTATTCTAGCATTTTCTATTGAATACTGGCTTTTATTTGTAATAATTCCTAACTCTTTAAATCTCACGTGTATTCGTCTTATAGCCTTTCTCATTCAATACCCAAATTTTTTTATTTTCATACCTCGTGCATTCAGTTCTCACATACATTGGTATCCTCTTTCTTCTCACTTAATACCACAGTTTATTTGGATCCATACCACATATTTCCAATATCCCCGTATAGTGACTTGCAAACTTTACCTCTCATTGTATTCATACCTTTATTCAAATAACCACTTGAATACGTACTCATTATTCGTGAATCCCTGCTCAAGTTCAATCGTATTGATACCGCAGCTAATCAATGCTTACGCGAATGAACATTGAATGTTCTTACCCACATTAATTAAATGTTATTAAATGTTCATACCATGGACGCTCAGAGGTCTTAACAACCTGATCAATGGCATAAATAACTAAATTCCAGTAGGCATGCTACACATTCGCAATAAAATTACAAGCCTAAATAAGACAATCTCAAAAAATACTGTTGTCCACAACAAATTAGCGATAGAATTACTGTTTTGAATAACACACTTCCCGTAAAAGATTGGTTTTAATAGCACAATTCCTATAAGTTCTATAATCTTCACAACAAAATCCTAATGGAAAAATTGGTCTTTATGACAAAATTTCCATGAAATGCTTCGTCTAACTATATATAGCGCAAATAAAATGTGATTGCGGATGCATCGAATTTTAATTGTCCGCTGAGACCGCTTAAGCGACGTGCAATTAGAGTTCTTAGAGTCTTCGGGATCAAATTTCTCTAAAAATTCGTCACGAAAAAAAACTATAAACTATTGTAAAATTTTATACACAAACTTGGAGCCTTATTTAACAATGCACTTTATTTAAAGGCTAGTGCAGAGATGGACACCGAGTGGTGAGAAAACAAAGAGTATAGGCGCCTTGAAGTAAGTTTATTTGTGAGAAAACAAAGAGTATAGACGCCATGAAGTAAGTTTATTTGTGAGAAAACACAGAGTATAGACGCCATGAAGTAAGTTTATTTGTGTGATAACAAAGAGTATAGACGCCATGAAGTAAGTTTATTTGTGAGAAAACAAAGAGTATAGACGCCATGAAGTACGTTTATTTGTGAGAAAACAAAGAGTATAGGCTCTGAGTAAGTTTATTTGTGAGAAAACAAAGAGTATAGGCGCCTTGAAGTAATAGTTTATGTGATCAAACTAATTCGATTTTATTGCAGTGAACGATTCCAATTTCACTGGCAAGCAGCAATCAGCATGCCTTGCTGAAGTTATGTCGGTACTCCATAAATAAGGCCAGCCGATCTCGCCCGCCGAGGTTCAGGCATCACACAAAGCAATAGTAATCATTTATTATGCCAAACTCTTCATTCAATCGCCTTCATAACCAAAGAACACGCACCCTTAAGTGTTTTATGCCTTTGCATCCTAAATATTTCATGCGGGCGCAGGGCCTGTTGCTATAAAACTGTTAATCTCTTTGGAAAAGTCTTGTGAGTGACGTTTATTATGTACGTTGCGTGTGGTGACATTGCAAATGCACTGTATTGAATTCAGCTTACTTGTGCTCACTCATATTAGACTGAGCCCAACCTCATTCGTATCAGACGAGGCTGGTTCAATTGTGCTTTAATATTGCTTGAAATAACTTATCAGATGTTATTTTACAATTGCTTGCAATTCTCCGGCTTGGTATGCGTGCTACCGCCGAGTGTAAGGGCACTATAAAATCAGGGCCAAAAAATGGCACGTCGTCACTCAGACTGCGACAGCAGTGCGAGTAGCAGCTGTGTCCTGATATATGAGTGCCTCACTCCCCTTCATGGAAGTGTGCTGTGCTCCCCTTCATGGAAGTGTGATGTGCTGTGCTCCCCTTCATGGAAGTGTGCTGTGCTCCCCTTCATGGAAATGTGCTGTGCTCCCCTTCATGGAAGTGTGCTGTGCTGTGCTCCCTTGTGAATGTTAATTGCCTTTTCTAGTAACACAATGAAGCCTTGTTAAGAAATTGCCTTTTCTAGAGAAATCAATAATTTAAAAGGGGAGATTCGAATACAGAAACTAATTGCGTAATATCGGTCAGGTATTATACAATTCTAGGAAAATTCACATTAATCGGTTATAGCGTATTAATGTTTCCAATCCTTGGATACTGAATACAATCTTATGTAAGCAATCGACTAAGGCAGAAAACTTGTATTTATTAAGATCATCGGCCTCTATTTACTTAGTTTGGTCCCTTATGTCAGCGTTTCCCAAAGACCAGATGATAATATTGAATAACAAATTAGATCAAGAAGGCTAATCTGTGACGCAAGGCTCAGTAAACTAAAATTAAAAGTGTGTACCCTTCAATATATTAGACGGAAACTGTAAAAACTATATTATTTTTCAGTTTGTTGAACGCATCTGCATTTATGTATTTCATACGATGGTTTTTTGATCTATCGGCTGGCAAATACTAGCTTTTATCTAAAAGTTAGCGTATTGTATTTGAAGAAAACAAACGTTTTTCTTCGGTGCCAGTGCACGGAGATGCACAAGCTAGGAGTGTCCTTTAAAGTGCTCCTTCTACTGCGAGTCGCGGTTGCCTCCTGCTGTGACGGCCTCTCTGATGAAGGAGGGTTGTCGACGTCGTGTTCCAATGGGCAGCACCTGCAGTCAACGAACGGTGGGTCCATGCCATACACTGGGCATTTGCCCTTCCCCCCAACAAAACTGTTGTTATACACCGTGACTCTAACGATGATGACTATGTTAAATTGGGCATGAATTTTTAACACCTCTATATTTTAACAAGTTCTCGGAATGTATCACCTCATAACCAGTTCACGAGTCCTTACTTTCGACTTATATCTCTCATTGGGCTCGATTTATTCACCCATCAACATTACTAAGCAGTTTATCCTCCTCGAGTTCAGGCCGATCATCGACGATTGAAGATCAGTTATCGTCGGAAGATGAGCGATCGTTGGCGGTGATCGTGTTGCGGTTGGTTAGCTCATCGCCGCCGACATGCAGCTTGGTTATCGTGGCGGACGATGAACGACGGCGATCTGACGTCTTTATTGCGCTGCTTCAACTTCCGATCCCCAAAATGGTAATTTATCGCCAATACAACCATGCAAGGTTGAAGTATTTATAACGCCATCAATGGTATTAAAACAGCAATCTAATCACTGAGACCCCTTTGATAAAATAAAACTTGTTAATGAGGTAAGGTATGCGGTGGCAACTTGTAAATGAGGTAAGGTGTGCACGGTGACAACTTGTTATTGAGGTAAAGTGTGTATGGTTGATTATAACCTTCATAGTTAACCTGCGGTTAGGACACGCGAGTGTAACATGAGCACCAGGGTAACGTGCGAACGAGTTTAACATGTATACCTCATTAATATCGGGCCGATTCAAATGCACGACAGCTGCCATAACTTTTGATCTCGCTAAATCCTTTTATTATCAAGCTCTGTTAAATACTACACAAGTGCACGTCTTATATTTGCTGGCTTCTTTAAACTTCCAATGAGAGATTATCTGAGAAAATATGTTTCAATTTCAAGAATTAATCTTATGTTTACGGTTAAATCGCCCGGCTGTTTTTTTCTTGTTTTTAGCGTCCGGAAATCATGAGAACAATCCTGCAGGTGATATCCTCCAGCAGCGCACCAACCACTCTGCCAGCAATGTTTCCAGGCTCCTCGTCCTGCAGCACGCGGGTGTACCTCATCTCGGACCTGCAGCCTCTCCTGCAGCTGCTGAACGGCACCGACGCTGCCTGGGACTTCGACGCCTGGTATGTGCACGATGCCTGGTATGTGCACGATGCCTGGTACGTGCACGTGTTAAAAGTTATATAATCGGACTTTGATGCTGGTTACGTGAACAATGCCTGATATGTGCACGTGTCAGAGGTAATAAATTCTAACGTTGCTGCTTGGTGCCTGCTCTTGTCAGAAGTAATGAACACGGATTTTAATTGATGCTTTGGTACGCACACTTAATTGTCTCAGGGGTAATACATTCGGAAAATGAAGCTTGTTACGTGCACGTGTCTAAAGGATAATAAACTCGGACCTGGAAGCTTGTTACGTACACGTGCCTCAGGGGTAATACACTCGGATCTTGAAGCTTGTTTCGTGCACGTGTCTAAGGGGTAATACACTCGGACTTTGATTTTCGGTACGAATTCTTTTATATTTCCATTAAAATTATTTCTATTGGGGGGTCCAGAAAATAAGTCGATCTCATTCGTTAGCAGAAGTGAGAAAGTTACATAGCGAATATATGCATTATTTACTGGTTTATGGAGGAGCAGAGAAAGAGGAATTATGATGAAAATTACTACTCACGGCGGCGCTCTGTCGCGCCCCACGCTACTTATTACTATTGCTTACATAATTTTTACGCTCTATACATCTGTTTCATAAAAATTTGTTCAATATTTAGTTATTTATAATCAAAACTCCGGGAAGGATAACCATGAGAAAAATTATTTGTCATGTCTGGGAAAATAACGAGTAAAATCAGGGGAGTATCATTGTGAGGCTAGGGATTATATTATAGTTATAATAAAGAAATCCTTGTTTGACAACGTTGCAAATACTACATTTTTAGGCACATCGGCGTTGGCTGGACATCAGACCAATTTCGATTGTTAACGAGATCGGAAAAATTCAAGCGAACTACGCGCGCAGTGAACGTGATGAAGGTGAGTCTGCATTGTTTTTTTAAAGAAGATATTAGTAAAAAAAGATCGGAAATAGCCATTGTTGCGGTCTTCAATCGAAAACAATGGCCAAGTTTGAGGGATTGTGACCAAAAGTTTCCCCGGGTTACCGCAGCTTTTATATCGCACCAAGTGCAATTAAATGTCATTATCCAACAAAGAGTATTCAAAAAGGGTTTTATATACAACAATACTCCAACTAACTCTATTATTAGAGGGAGAAATGGTCTAGTGTATGCTTCATTTTTTATCTCCCTGTCTTAATTGCAGAAACGTGATTTATATAACTATGAATGGGTCATTGAGTATCATGTATTTTGTGTGGATAAAAGATTCAACCTTACGGCACTGACTAATAAATAGAACCACCCACCACACTCTATGAACAAAATTTACGTGTACACGGTGCCAATAGTGGCGGTCACTGCCACTGTTGACCCATTACTTACCGTATACTTACTTACCGTATTTGTTTTAGCTTTGTATACCGCCACTACCGGGACTGACCAAGTAAAGAGCTAATGCTATTTTAAACGAGGCCAGCACGCGGTTAGTAAATGAAAGTTGTCGTGGCTTCCACTAGTTGCTGCGTCAACAACCATCTAAATCTTCAACAGACAAAAAAATGGCCATAAACAAATTGCAAACTATGACGTGTACAGATTGATACATTTTTATAACTATAGTTTCAAACAAATGGATATGAAATATATACCTTTACGTATGTTAAACTACGCGGGTTATATATAGATAAAAATCAATTAAAAATCATTATTAACAATATTTTCTCTGTATATTTTACACTAGAATCAACGATAAGCTTGATAGGCTCGGAAGAAACTCAAGTCACGAATCACAGGCTTAGGTAACCATGTCCCTGAAAATTTATTCATTTGATTCACCTGCAGTAAATAGCTCAACACTTGCTATCCGCTTCTTTGCAGTTTGAGCTTTGGTTCAGATGACATTTCTGAAAGCATAAAGTATCATTATAAAGTTTCAATTTCAGAAGTTATGTTATTTTGGAAGAATTCCCTTGAGTGTTACGGTTGGCCGCCGTAACCACGACCATAATTACATGCAAACAATTTGCTCCAGTCGAGGAGGGCCGGGGTGCGTTGGGTGCTGACGCAACATCGCGTGTACCGTAAGGACGACCCGGAGGTCGTGTCCCTGGACGCCCTGGTGGGGGAGATTACAAACGATCTCCACTTCATCAAGACCTGCGCTCCCACCGACTTCATGGGCGTCCCACTCACGGTATGTATGTTTTAGGCACCTTAGGAAACTCTCCAGAATGACTGCAGTCAGTGATGCCGTTCATACAAAGACCAACTATTTACTATGAACATAGGAGGTCTCTTTCTTTTGCCCTAACAGGAGTTGAAACTGCTAATATTACCCCAAAATGACGAAATATAATATTACCCCAAAAATGACGAAATATTAATATATTTCGTCGTAACCCCGCCGTTACCTCTTTCGTTTCGTTACCCCTAATATTACCCCAAAATGACGAAAACTTACCTATAAATAAATTGGAAAAGTGCAGATTTATTTTGTCACGAAATTACTAAAAAACGGTGACAGTTTTCTATATCAGCGGTTGTTGCGTAAAATGGCTGTTGCGTAAAGTCCATGCTAATGAGAGAAATGAACTCCTATGTATCAGAGTTTTCATAATAGCTAGACGCCAACGTGTCGGTATTAACTGTACAGTACCATACTGGATATCAGTGCGCAGTGGCTTGCCACAAGAAAGCAGTTAATTTTGGGCCTGTTTTATTCATTGCGTTTATAAACTATCTGCCGTAGCTGTGTCAAGCGTGTGCTCCATGTAAGCTGACGACACGAAAGTTCTCAATTCCGTTAAGATGAGTCTAAAAAAGTACAGTTTCTAGATGATTCCGATAACTTATATAATTATCTCATAGTTATCTCATAGTTATTGTTATCTCACTCATCAGACTCCCCACTTATCAAACTCATTCCACTTCATCAAACTGGCTGTACCTCACACTTTTGCCAATTTGGTCTTTGCCAGCATCGTAACACGGCTAGGATCACCTCGCTGATACCCATCAGTCTGTTTTCAGGAGATGAATTCGTTGTGGTCTGATAACGCATCATTCATCCTTTAAACTAGGAAGCACCAATTCCTAGGTACCTCCTTTAGTCTCAAGTTCATGAGATGCTTTTAGCCTTTGCCTCGACTGTTACGTTTGGTTACGGTACTATATGCCTCAGGTGGCTACGTTCGGTTACGGTACTATATGTCTCAGGTGCTTTCATTTGGTTACGGTACTATATGCCTCAGGTGGCTACGCTCGGTTACGGTACTATATGCCTCCGGTGCTTACATTAGGTTACGGTACTATATGCGTCAGGTGGTTACATTTGGTTACGGTGCTATATTCGTCAGGTGGTTACATTCGGTTACGTTATTCTACGCCTCCGGTGCTTACATTTGGTTACGTTGCTATATGCGGAGGTGGTTACATTCGGTTACGTTATTATATGCCTCCGGTGCTTACATTTGGTTACGGTACTATGTATGCGTCAGGTGGTTACATTCGGTTACGTTATTATATGCCTCCGGTGCTTACATTTAGTTACGGTACTATATATGCCTCAGGTTGCTACGTTCGAGTGGAAGCCAAGCGTCTTCTACGTTCAAGACCCTGATGGGCGCAGCGTTCCTGGCTACGGCATCGACGTGCAGGTGGTTAAGGCCCTCGCTGCGGACCTCAACTTCTCCGTCGTGTTCCGGGAACCTCCTGCAGGTGAAGGAAGTGTGTGTGTCTGGACATTACAGTGCTGCTGCCAGTGGTGGGCACAGTCCGCTAATCCGCTAACCGCTAATTAGCGAAGCTAACTTTTTCCTTAGCTGGTGTGCCACACGGATGGCAGACTACGTCAACCTATGTACGTCAATAATCACGTCTTTTGTGACCAATCACGTATTTTGTTAAACATGACGTGATTGTTTGACGTACATATGTTGACGTAATCAGCTATAAGTGTGGCTTACCGGCTAAGGAAAACGTTAGCTTCGCTAATTAGCGGTTAGGGGATTAGCGGACTGTGCCCACCACTAGCTGCTGATCACATGCGTTGTCATCGGGTATACACACAGATATCACCGAACGAACAGCCATGATGTCTTGCACGTTTTCACTAACAGTTTTACGGTTACAATCGACACAGTAAAGTGGCCAGAACCAGACGCACTGATGACCCCTACAATTCTCATTAATAAGCGGGAATTTGCAGGCTCAGGGACATGCTTATTTTTCGTTGAGTTCTACACTAGCAAATTTGGTTGATGTGAGGAATTGACAAAACGAGATTTAGAGCCGAAAAATTCAATCAATTAATGCATGTAAAATTATAATATATAAAAAATTTGAAACAGTAAGAAATAGCAGGATGCAAAAAATTATTGCATTCAGCAAAAAAAATTTTTTTGCTGCGATTTTTTTTTGCTGCGATTAAAAATCGCGATTTTTAACGGAAAATTTCTTGCCTCAATTTTAATATAATCATTCACTCAGTTCCTCAAGTGAGAAAATGTAATCAAAGTGGTCGATTATATTTATCGCAATTAATTTATCTATTAACAATGCATCATCATCTCGTAACTATGCATCTGTCTTCCAACAGATGCTTTAATTATTATTTGACCACTCGTTTGTTTGAATCGCAGCCATGCGATTATTAACTGCTCTACTTTCTTTTTAATCATCGTTATCTATTTAATATTCGATCACCAACGCGACTTACTGTCGTGCAGGGGAGTTTTGGGGCCTGCTGAAGGGGGCAGAGTGGACAGGCATGGTGGGGATGGTGAACAGCACCCGCGCTGACATCGGGGTTGGCAACCTCTTCCTCAGTGCTGACCGCAGCCACGCCGTGCTCTACAGCACGCCGTATGATGCTGAGGTAGTGCTGCACTGGTGCTCTATAGCACGCCGTATGATGCTGAGGTAGTGCTGCACTGGTGCTCTACAGCACGCCGTATGATGCTGAGGTAGTGCTGCACTGGTGCTCTACAGCACGCCGTATGATGCTGAGGTAGTGCTGCACTGTGCTCTACAGCACGCCGTATGATGCTGAGGTAGTGCTGCACTGAGGCTCACGTCATCATACCAGATATTTCTTCGTTATATCAATTCATCATTGGGACATTTCATCACTATAGTAATTCACCAAAAAATTGCATCATTGCCTAAAGTTCATTTTGCAAACATAGGTATCTACCTGTAGGCTAGGTTAGGTTAAATCATTTAAAGATGAAATGTTCGAAGGATGAAGTGCGTCATGGATGAAATGAAAACAGGTGCCAGATAACCGATTAAAACTGATGCTCAGCAATAAACACATGGGCACTCGCTTGCAAAGGCAATATTGTCGTGATCCTGCAGGTCTCCTGTTTTATGGTAAGCGCAGCGCCTGCTCTGCCACGGTGGAAAAGCCTCACCTTCCCCTTCTCGAGAGTGACATGGGCTGCTGTGGGGCTTGGGTTCCTTTCTCTGGGGATGGCCCTCATCATCACTACTACACTCACCCAGAGAAGCAATGAGAAGTGTTTTCAGTTAATATATTGGCTGGCGGTTGCCCTGTAGGATTAGCATCAATTTGGTGGTGGTGTTTGGCAGCCGGTGATGTCTGAACGCATAATTGCGCTGTCAAATCTTAGGAGAAAACAACCCGTTTTAAGATCATCGACGTTATTTAGGAAACTCTAAATATTCTATAGCTTTATTTACGACTGAAATTTTGTTTGCAATTTAATATACGTTTTAGACGGTACATTAAAAAAATTTTAATTTGATTATTGTTCGTATAAAGCAACATAATATTTTATTTCGCGTATTTGTGAGTGTTAGGCGTATTTATTTTGAACGAGAACGTTTCTCTTCATAAATTTTCTTAGTTATTGCGCTGTAACGTAGCTACTGTGTATAATAATCGTGTCAGGTATTGCGTGTAAGCCATCAACGTAAAGTATTCGTACACTTGCATATTTTCGTCTACACATAATGATCATCCACTCCATTCTTGGTACAGAATAATTAGTGATGTCATTGTAGGGCGGAGCAGCCGACGAAGAAGAAGCAGACGCTGCAGCAGACGCTGGGTCGCGTCTTCAGAGACCCGGTGAACTGGAGGCCCGAAAGGCACAGCTCCAGGGTGCGTGATGCACTTAAGCTCTTTGCTGCTGTAGTATATATTCGACCTCGTTTGGAAAAGTGTTCTTTGCAAATTCAGATGTGCATGTAGAATGGAAAGTTTCACTTTTAAAACAAAGAATAAATTCTGAATGTACATGGAGGATCATAATTTCTATTAAATCATTTGACATTTTTTAGTGTTTAATTAAGATCAGTTACTTGACGTGTCATCCGAGTGTAATCATATATTAGCCTAAAATGCCTCATTTCCCATTTATTTGTTATCTGTGCATCATTCAATAAAAGATCATTTCAAAGATTCATATCATTCTTAAAAGAAACGTTATCGCAAAGATTTGTGTCATTTTCAATAGAAAAGTCATATCAAAGATTCACGTCATTTCCAAATGAAAGCCTTTTCAAAGATTCCTGGTCTGTACGGTTATACCATGACAGCTGCTGCTGAGCGTGGTCTGGCTGTACGTGATCGTCATCACCGTCGCGTACTGCAGTAACCTGACAGCACTCCTGACGGTGACCAAGATCCCTCCGGCGTTCGAGACAATCAAAGGTCTCTATGATACGGGCCTGGAAGTCACCTCTCTTGGGGACTTCTTCAGGGGCGCCCTGGCCTCCGCCATAGACCCGTACCTGAAGGTGGGGGTGTGCAAGAACCTTTAATTCTCTGTAAATGTGGGAGATGAATGAGTCGTTAACCCAACGCCATCGACCCGTACCTGGAGGTGGGGGTGTGCAAGAACCTTTAGTTCTCTATGAATGTGGGAGATGAATGTGTCGTTAACCCAACCTCAAGGTTGAAGCATGAATGTCCGCAGTGGGTCTCAACTGGGGGTAAGAAGATAAATTAGAAGGTTGTCAGTTGATATTTATCATTTACCGTTCTGTGTAAATTCTAACAATGCATGATGATGAATTGGGGTTGATGTGAATAGGCACTCACCGTCAACACCGCTTATTAAAAGCCTCGCAATATCTTCAGTGGACACTCGTCTTCAGTTGAAAATATATTTTCTGCCTTTTAAATACGCGCATTAATGAAATCATCGCCTCTGCTGATCCATGAAAGATAAGCCAGTATTTTTGGGCAATTTTTTATACATATTCAATAAAATGCCAGAATCAACAAAATCTGTATTTTTCAGCAGAGGGCATGGCGAATATTCTGATAGTCTGTAAGACCGAAGGTATGCCGAAGCTCAATGCAGCACCAATGAGTAATTTCGGACTGTGGCAAAAGGATAACATACAAGGAGGTTGCATTAAACATGGACGTGATACGAAGACACGGCCACATACGTATCTGTAATGCGCTTATATTGCTATGGTGGGCATTTGAATGTTGTGCAAGTGCAGCCCAAGAGTTTTGATTTTGTAAGGTATGAATGATCATGGTTGATGTGACAGAGCTTGATGATGTGGCAGATAATGTTTAAGATTGTGATTGAGTCACTCCAGGTTTGTAGTGCGTTGTGCTTGGGTGTGTATTAATAATTATAGCTCATGGTTGAACATGGGTGATGTACCAGGGTTTGGCTGATCGCTTCATGGGATACGACGACCTAGGGAGCGCTTGGTCGAGGGTGCAGAAAGGTGACGCTGTATACCTTCACAACCGCCAGTTCCTCGAATACACCATCGCCACATACCCCTGCGCTCGTCCTTGTCTTCGCATCATGAAGGTGCCTTGCGGGAAACGATTTTCCTGTCATGAAATTACCGTGAGCCTTTCGTGAAGCTGTCATTAGCGTCGATCAGAAACCGTGTATGTGTCACGAAAGTTAGGGGACGAGCGCGTAAGAAATTATTGTGAGGATGTCAGGAAGGTGCCGTGTGCGTGTCAGAGATACAGTGGAGGTCTGGGAACTAAGGATAATTTCATGGAAGGACAGCTTGGGTTCTCACCAGTCCGACAAGTTATTCTAAGCGTGATGGTAACTGCAAAGTTTCATGCTAAGCAACATGGATCCTACAGGAAAGCCAGTTCAGCAACATTACTCCTACAGGAGTGCTTCGCTCCCTACAGCATTGCCCTGGCGCTTCAACAACACTCGCCTCTGAAAGCGGCGGTGGACGCAAGTCTCCTGAGGCTCATCGAGTCTGGCCTCGTGAGGCACTGGTTCCTCGAGAGCCTCGCGCTTTCCCGGCAGGTTGGTGGATAGCAAACGGTGATGAAAATGACGGAGAGGCAGAGAGGTAAGCAGTGAGGCTGTTGCGGTTGGTTGGAGCTAGGTTAAACGGGTGAAGAAAACCGTCTGAGCTTTGGAGGTTGACGGAGTTGAAGGGTTGACGAGAAAGTTCATTATTTTCATTCTTGAGCATTATTAAGATAATTAAATATGATGTCTTATCTCCATTCACATGCGCTTAGATTATTCATAATTTTTACATAACATAACATAACATAACATAGTGATGTCGGCTCTGAAGTGTAGGCCTGATGTGGCCTGTCGCCGATTCTTTTCCATTTCGTGCCTTGTTCATAGATCTAAACTCGTGTCATTTGACCGGATCTTTTCATGACTGGCGATAGTTTGAAGAAGCTACTAGACTT
>NW_025942961.1:0-13066 GCF_000764305.2 Hyalella azteca | reverse complement strand
GGGCGAATGTAAGCGTCGAGTGCGCAGTGGACGCTCACCCGCCCCCTACGCGCTTCTCCTGGAGCCTCAACACAAGTCAGGGCGTGACGATCCTCGAGCCTGACGCCGCGGTATGATGCAAAATGTAGAATGTTTAGCTGTGGTTTAATCATGTTCCTTTTGTATTTGTTCATGTACTTTATCAGAGATTTATTCATGTTCCTTTAATGCTGTTGTGCTTAATTTGCTAATGATTTATTCATGTTTCTTTCATGTTCGTTTATATAGTTTGTCAGAGTTTTATTCATGTTCCTTTCATGTTTGTGTGCTTAATTTGCTAATTATTTATTCATGTTCGTTTCAGGTTTGTTTGCTCAGTTTGCCAGTGATTTAGTCATGTGTTATTCAAACTTTTTTATTTATACAGGTTTTCATTGTTAATGTTTAAGTTTTATGAGAGACATAGTCGAAGTGCTCGTATGAATCGTGCAAGTGTTCTAAGAGTTATATGACAATTTATTTTAAATATTAATAGGAGCAAGAAACGGTTGGAACTTGCTTCGTGCGAGACTCAAAAGTACTAGTCTAAAAAAAATTAGGCTAAATTTACTGATATGGGAACCCCGAAGTATTTGATAATGAAAACAAATAATAAAAGCTGGATGTGTGGATGTGAAAAATGAGGGTAAGCCATCGGTTATTGACTTATTGTGATAAACATTACAGGAATTCATTTCTGGAAGTGGCACTGAATTTTCGTTCGAAAGCAACACCAGCAATTTACCCGGAAGTAAACGCAGCCCGCGCTCACTTTTACCGCAAAAAATTACAGCTGCGGAATTTAATTCAGCTTTTTTACATCTGTGCTCGTAATTTGCCTCCAAATTGATTAGCCAACAAGACCTAATTCTCAACAACACAAAAATGATTACATCTCTAGGAAGTATTCGGGTCGAGCAAATGCATTCAATATTGATAAGCTTCTATACGCTGCCAAGTCATGAGACGATAAAAGTCACAGATTTGTTGCCTCAGTCCAGCGACTGGAATAAAAGTTCATGAAAAATTCACTGTGATTCCTGCCCCTGAATCCAAGTAAGACAGCTAAACCACGTAACCCTTGCCGGAAAAAATCAATTGAGGCGAAGATTTGTTTCGGCTCGTAATAGGAAGCGTGATTTCATGAGTTAAAAATTGCTCAGTATCATCGATTATAATGTAGGTTATTTTGGCGGACATATCACTGTCGTTGCATGCATTTCTTTAAAAAATCACAATCATTTAGTACAATGAATATGACCCGTCAACATGACAAAACAATAAGACAATTCAGAAATAAATATAATCAGAACAATACCTAAAACTCCTTCAGAGACACTTGCCTGAGGATGCTAAATGATGCTCGTATATATAGAGCCGCGCATACTCTAGGGCATCGTTTGTTAAGGAACTTTTCGGACTTCGAGGTCCTCAGACAATAGATATTTTTTTATTAGATACCTAGAAAAATTGCATTGAAAGAATTTTTGAACCAAACCCGGCTTACTTTTTATTGAAACATGTCGAACTGAAGGATCTTGCCTGATGTATTCATTAGGCAATTCTTGATCGCCTCCAGCTTAATCGATAACAATCCTGCTCGGGATCAGCTGCTATTCGGCCGTCAAGTCTGATCCTGCAGCAACTCTGCTCTGTTGTTTAATTGGCGCTGAGCCTTGCACCAAATTTTAATTTGGATAAATAGAATATTTTTGCGGAGTTTCTAGCATATACCTTTCGATTGGAATAAAATTGTTGCTATAATAATTAATAATATTGTTGGAAATATTAATAGTTGGCCGGCGATGCCACCATTTGTTAAGATATTTATAATCAATTTAATTTGATAGCATTCCTATCACATTACTCTTCCTGACTTAATGATAACTCTCTTATTAATTTCTGCTAATCAATTGCGAATTCACAGTGCAGAACTTCATACAACCTTAATTCGAAATTCGTAGGAGAGTTTAATTTTCTAATTTAATTGCTATATTTGTACCCCATTTTCTCCTTTATGGAAAAAAATGCGCAAATGTGCTCTAAATGTCCTTCTGTCCGTCTGCCTTTCCTTCTGTCTGTCCGTCCGCGATTCCACGTTTTCGTTGACGAGAAAATGCGCTCTCTGTCACTCAGTGCAGTGAGTACTGATTTATATCTTTTTATTTAACTTGTTGTTTTGCCCATCATTCCGATTTGTTTGAAGTATGTCTGAACTTGGTCTGAGATTTGTTTGAGATATGTCAGAACTTGGTCTGAGATTCGTCCGAGAATTCATTGAGATTTTTCCCGCAATTTGTCCAAACTAAAGTCAACTCGGACTGGAGCCAAATTGAAACCAAAAGGAAGCCCTAGTGATGCCAGAGTACAGCAAAATGCTGTAGTAATAATAGTAGTAGTAGAAGTAGTAGGTTTTCTAGCGCTTCATGAAGAACTTGATCATTCCATAAAAAGCAAATTGGAAGCCAAATAGAAATGGAAGCCAAATTTCATCGCAAATTGGAAGCCAAATTCTGCGATGAAACGACAAATTTTTTCTCGGGGTAGATTTAAACTAAAAAAGTACTTCTACAAATGTGCACTAGACAATTAGAAAATTTAATACGTATAAATACATTGATCCAACGTCCGTTTCCCGATGTCACGTTATTTCACCAATTTTTAAAAATATATTATCTTCGCCAACTTTTTCTACCATTTTAAATATTTAAATCATGTTTATAACGTTTAATGTTCTCATAACATCACGAAACAACGGGATACTGGACATACTGTATAGTATCTTCACTATATTAGGCATATAATATATAAGGCAGATAATGTAATTTTGAAAAATATAAATGATTAAGAAATAATCATAAAATTAAACAGAAATCATGATTTGATGGTATGAACTGTAAAAATCCGCATCAATCGTTATAAACATAAGTTTCACTAAATATTAATTCTGCGGCTTGCAACGATTGCTTTTTTTAGATGCCCGCCAACTCTAAAGTTTAATGAAGTCCACCATCAAGCAAGGCTCATAATTTAAGATTGTCACATTGTCGAGCTTTTAAACAAGCGTCTCGAAGGATTACCTGTCAAGCCATACGTCCACTTCATAGAGGATACTCTTCGACCTTCTTATTTCAGATGAGAATTTGCCGTAAAAGTCAATAGACGAATCCAGTGCTCTCCTCGAATATTGTTCGAAATTTTTTCCTGACGGAGTGCTGAACTGAATGGTGAAACCCACTGTAACTCGACTTCATTATCTACTTAATGTGATGATAATTGAGATAATATAATATATAAATGTGCCAGTTATGT
Organism: Hyalella azteca; assembly: GCF_000764305.2. Classification (NCBI taxonomy): domain Eukaryota; kingdom Metazoa; phylum Arthropoda; class Malacostraca; order Amphipoda; family Hyalellidae; genus Hyalella; species Hyalella azteca. The sequence goes on along the minus strand of NW_025942961.1, from coordinate 9,736 downwards.
TTGTCGGTTGCTTTTCCTTAACTACCCGAGTTTAATCTATCACAACCAGTTGCGGTCTTGAACCCCCAACTCGTTTCTTCTTTCTTAGTGATCAAAAACACTAAGCATCCTCGAGTGTAGACCAGTGATAGACCACATACATATGACAGAAGTTCTTCATGTACTAAATATTAATGCCACACTCATACATCAAACGAATTAGCAGCAAATACGTATGTGTCACGCTTAACCCTTTATGGACCACATTTTTTAAAGCAAGCAAAAAATTTTTTTCGGTAGTTTCTTGTTAATATGGTGACTATATAAGTGGGTTAAAGATGAGTTTAGTATATTGAAAATTGTTTATTGAAAAAAAATTTAAACGCGTTATTTCAGTCCACTTGGTCTTACGAGCAGAGCTGGGCAGCGCTACTTGGAAATGTAGCGGCGCTACCGCTACCGCTACATGCTCTAAATGTAGCGGGCGCTACCGCTACCGCTACACCCACTAGATTGTAACGGGCGCTACCGCTACCGCTTCAGTAAAATGTAGCGCGCTACATTAGCCGCTACAATGGCCNGTAAGGGGCAGCATGTGAGGGGCAGCACCGTACTCCCCTCTCCTCCCCTCGCTACCCTCTCAATACAATGTAATCATAACGAGAGTCTCGAGTGTCAGGGTCGATATTATTAATAAATACAATATGTTACTGTACGCGGTAAATAAGATTTATGTTGTATTTGACATTTAGGTGGTTTTCAGTTTCCTGAATGAAACTTTTCGCATAACTCGACACTAAAATCCATGGAAGTTAATTATGCAATGTAATTCTGTAAAGATGGAATACCAGCAGGAATTACAACATAATAATTCGGGCAGGTAATTCCGACATGATTTCGCCTGTCACTTTCAATGGGAAATTCAGTAGCGTGATTATTTTTTACAAAATTTTCGACTAAAATTTACAGGAAAATGAATTATTGCGCGAAATTGAATGAATATCGTTCTTTGTATTTACTTATATTCAGAATTATCAATTTCCATCATTACAGGTCTTCTAAAATATCAATTAAGTTTTAAACATCATAGTTTCAGAAGTTTCAGCGCATCGTTGCGCTGCTTATTGCCGCTGGTATTTCAATTAAACCTAATTCGAGATTATTTATTGATTCATTGCGTCATTACACTAATCATTGTTTCATTAACAATATACACAAACTCGCGTTTCAATTAATCGTTGACTCAAATTTTCGTGAATAGTTTTACATTAATTAAAGTCTTATGCACAAATAACACTTACCTTATGCATCGTTATGTCATAATTTATAACTAAGCAACATTTAAAAATTATTGAAATATTTCATCGAAATTAGTTTCTGATTATCAGATTGTCGTACAGTCTGGGAATAATCTCTCTATTTAGCTTCAAATTACTAAATTATTGTCCAGTTTACCAATGACCTCCTTATTTATCGTTAATTATTGAATTATCTTTATTTATCATCCAAGTATTGAATTATCGTTTTATTTATTATCCAAGTATTAAATTATCGTTTTATTTATCATCCAATTATTGAATTATCGTTTTATTTACCATCCAATTATTGAATTATCGTTTTATTTATCATCCAATTACTGAATTAACGTTTTATTTATCATCCAGTTATCAAATCATCGCACAATTTAATCTACCCGTTATTCATCAACCTATTAACAAATCACCGCACAATCTACCCGTTATTTATCATCCAATTATCAAATCATCGCACAATTCAATCTTCCCGTTACTCATCATCCAATTATTAAATTATCGCCCAATTTAATCTACCCGCTACTCATCATCCAGTTATCAAATCACCGCACAATCTCCCCGCTCCTCTCCCCCAAGACCCGCCGGTGGCGCGGCTGGAGTTGGGCCGCGGCCTCAGCGCCGGCGACGTCACTGAAGGCGCCGACGTTTACTTCACCTGCGTCGTGGACGCCGTACCGCCCCCCTCTACCGTCCACTTCTACAAGCAGGTGTGCCGCCCCCCTCTACCGTCCACTTCTACAAGCAGGTGCGCCGCCCCCCTCTGCCGTCCACTTCTACAAGCAGGTGCGCCGCCCCCCTCTGCCGTCCTCGGCATATTTCTGATGAATTGCGAACAAGACACGCTGATAAAAAGCCTTTCTTGCTGAAGAATCTCACCAGCCGGTCCTATTTCAACGGTAAACAATTCGTTTGTTGTGACGAATTTCTGAAATTCATACGTGAAATTTCGTTCTAAATTGGAAGGGCATGTTCTTTACTTGGTACAATGATGAGCGAAGTTAAAAACAATAGTTATATAAACACAACTGCAGTTGTAGCATCAATGTCGATAGCTTGACAGTTTAGTAGCACTTGAGAATTTTTTTCAAGTCGCTCAATTTGACTCTCATTTACATTCGATGAATTAATGACATGCAATCGTTATTGTATGTCAGTCTGTGAAAACCATTGTTATTACATACAACATGGGAGAAACTCTACCTTGTCCAGACTGTGATGTAAATGTAATTTTATCTCTAAACCCTGTTTTCCACAAGCGTCCAACAGTTTCGAGTGCGTCTAAAATCCAAGCAGTTCGCGAAAGTTGTGAACTCGGGTCTCATAATTAGAAATTCTCCAAAAGAATCCAATTTATTTTTTCACAAAAAGTTTTGTAAGATTTCGTGATTCTGCTTGTCTACATGGAATAACCACAATTATATTTACATTTTGTTTTTATGCAGATGTGATTTTTTAAAAATGGTTGCTGATTCTAATTTGACAGGTTATATTGCGTTGCTTCTTTCACAACTAAATAATAACAAAAGATCGAATTTCTATTAATTTTAAACCATAAAAAATAGAAACAAATCACTTGGAAAGGAGCAAAGATGGATAATAGTATATATGTGATAAAAAATTTACAAATATTTCAAATTTATTGTCATTATTTACCAAAAAGATATCTGCGAGCACCATTTTGTGTATGTAATCAACGTTGCAAGCATGAAATTGTGTAAAAAAAATAAAATCAAATTAGATCAAATGCTCTATCAAAGTCATTTCCTGATATTAATCGTATTTGTATAAACAATATCAATAAACCCCTACTGTGTCACTGTCAGGACACTGAGGTAGAAGGCATTACACTATGGCATAGTGTAATGCACTGTGTAATTACACTATAGCATAGTGAACTTATGACCGTATGATGAGTTCGGACTTCCTAGTCCCCGGTCACGCTGATGCGCCGCCTTCGTCGTCCACCGTCTCCGAGTCGTCACTAGGCAGGTCACCCCGCCCTAGGGTCCCGGATGTAACGTTATACATGTTCCGTCTATTTACCTTCCTTTTGGCCAGCTGATGTAAGATGCTGTTGCTTGTCACTTGCTGGTGGTAGTTTCCCATTACTGGACAATCCGGGATCTTTTTCAGCCACTTGTCCAGTCGTCTCTTGAAGTTGCTTTTGGCAAGGCGTAAAAGAGCCTCGGTCCTACAATGGACAGTGATCCCTCACGAAGAGTCTGTACTCTGGCCGCTGCTCGGTAATTAAATGGGGGCTATTACTATACATAATGCCAAATGCAATGAAATATTAACCAAACAACCTCTCTGTTCATTAATCAAATGTGAATGAATATTATCAATAAGCCCCTGCAATGTCTCCATCAGGACACGGAGGTGGTGAGTGACCGCGCCAGAGGTGTCCTAGTGACGAAGGACTCGTTGGTGCTGCAGCGCGTCACCGCCGCGGCGTCCGGCGAATATTCCTGTCGAGCGGACAACTCCCGCGGCTCCGACCACAGCAACCGACACGCTCTACACGTCAAGTGTAAGTCTCGGGAGAAAGTGTGCATTATAAAAAATTATTCGCTAAATATGGGAGATTTGATTTTAATGAAATCTAGCTCTGTGTTTTATTAAGAGCTAAGACCATAAACATGTGGAGGGTGGGCCGCATGGTCGACTGATAATATATATTTTTTAGTTGTTACAACTTACAACCATTAACCGTTTCAGGCATTCAGTGGCAGATGTTCGTCATTTGTATGATGAAATTTTCGAACATATTCATCAGCTCTGTCACGAATTGACAAAAAAAAACTTTGTTATGAGCTAAGTTCCCTCTCTAATTGGCATTCCAATCAATGATGCAATTTAGATTAGGTTGATGACGTGACGTTTCTGGATTTAATCCCCGACCAGAAACGTTTGTTTAATTAATAAACATGTATACTCAGTCGCTCAGGCTTCATCAAGCATTTATTCATTTTTGTCAGTAATACCATTTGTTCGTTCATCATATAGTCAAACCTATAAAAATTTCAAATGAATAAATTTACAACAAAATTTATCCTATTTGTTAAAGTAATAAATAGTAATGACATTTAATCACTGAAATCGGATAATTTTTTCAAACTAATTTTTTAATATCCATAATTTTTATATTTATTTATTTCTTGCTTCATAACTTGCATTGATTTTACGATTTGTGCAGCCACGTAACCGTAGGCTAATTTCGTCGTATTCAATTACTATTTAGCGATGTTCTACTTAATAAGAATTAATTGGTGAACATATTATAATACTGCTTCGGTTTTTGTTGGTAAAGTAAAGTAACAATTTATATTATATTTCTTCTCGGATTTCTAAATTTTCAAATCTGAATTGAATTCTGAGGCTGGAATTTCGAATTCAAACCCATTCGATTGATATCGAAAGTGTATGCTCATTATTTTTTTAACTTTATCACACCGGATAAAATAAAAATCTGGTAAAACTTTCCAATTCTCAATATGCCAAAGTTTACCAGTTGTTGAATTTCTCTATAACTTTCGTCAAATTTCAAAGAATTTCAAGAAAAACTCTACTCTGACTGCAGTATTACCGCTTGTCTTTACCTTAGCTACCCCACGCTGCCGGTGGGAGAAGACTTGGCTACATGTATGAAGAAACGACTACAACATAAGTGTAAAATTTTGTCGAAACGTTCTTCAAATGCAAACACATTTCAAGAAAATGTTCTCCTTCTATTATATTGCAATTCTCCCATCTTTACTTCAGTTGCCCCTCGCTGCCGGTGGGAGCAGCTAAGATATTGCAATTCTCCCATCTTTACTTCAGTTGCCCCACGCTGCCGGTGGGAGCAGCTAAAATATGGCAATTCTCCCATCTTTACTTCAGTTGCCCCACGCTGCCGGTGGGAGCAGCTAAGATATTGCAATTCTCCCATCTTTACTTCAGTTGCCCCTCGCTGTCGGTGGGAGCAGCCAAGATATTGCAATTCTCCCATCATTACTTCAGTTGCCCCACGCTGTCGGTGGGAGCAGCTAATTGTCGGTGGGAGCAGAAGCGGCTGCTGGTGAGCAGTGGGGCGAATGTAAGCGTCGAGTGCGCAGTGGACGCTCACCCGCCCCCTACGCGCTTCTCCTGGAGCCTCAACACAAGTCAGGGCGTGACGATCCTCAAGCCTGACGCCGCGGTATGATGCAAAATGTATAATGTTTAACTGTGGTTCATCCATGTACCTTCCATGCTCGTGTATTAAGTTTGTCAATGATTTATTCATGTTCCTTTGATGTTCGTTTATTTAGTATGTTGATTATTCATTCATATTCTTTTCATGTTCGTTTATTTAGTTAGTCAGTGAATACTTTCATGTTTATGTGCTCAATTTGCTAGTGATTTAGTCATGTGTTATTCAATATTTTTTTTATTTATACAGGTTTTCACTGTTGTTAGAGTTTATGAGAGACAGTCGAAGTGCTTGGACGAATCGTGCAAGTGTTCTAGAAGTTATATAACAATTTATTTAAAACATTAACGGGAGTAAAAAACGGCTAGAACTTGCTGCTTCGTGCCAGACTCAGAAGTACTCGTCTAAAAGAGAGCATTAGGCTATATTTGCTGATATAAGAACCACGATATATTTGATAATTGAAACAGACAATAGAAGCTGATAAAGATTGGATTTGCAGATGTGAAAACTGAGGGCAGCTCATCGGTTTTCGTAATAAACATTGCAAGAATTTATTACAGTAAAATGTAGTGAATTTTCGTTCGAAAGCAACGCTAGCAATTCCTTCGCAAGTAAACGCAGCCTGCGCTTAATTTTACCGCAAAAAAATAAAACTGTGGAATTTAATTCAGCTTCCTTACATTTGTGCTCGTAATTTGCCTCTAAATTGTTTAGCCAACAAGACCTAATTCTCAACAACACAGAAATGTTGGCATCTCTAGGAAGTATTCGGTTCGAGCAGACGCATCCAATATTGATAGGCTTCCTAGACGCTGCCAAGTCATGAGACTATAAAAGTCACAGATTTGTTGCCTCAGTCGATTGACTGGAATAAACCTTCATGAAAAATTCACTGCTATTCCTGCGCCTGAATCCAAGTAAAATAGATAAACCATGTAGCCCATGCCGAAAGAATTCAATTGAGGAAGACTTGCTTCGTCACGTAATAGGAAGCGTGATTCCATGAGTTAAAAATTTCTCAATGCCATCCTAAATTATATCGTAGGTAATTTTGGCGGATTCAAAAAAATCATTTGATATTAAAAAATGTCATGAATTTCGTCTTGTAGGGTTTTTTTCTGTGCGTTTAGGTAACTTTTTTTTATCACTTTCGTTTATTTTCTATTTCAACTTCACGACATTTATATTTTTCACTTTAAATAAAGTTCTCCAATAACTGGCAGACAGTTTGGTTCTGTTATTGCGTTGGTAAAGTAAGCATAGACCAATAACAAGCAATTGAGGTTGAATGTTTTACGACCTTCACATGTTGCTGAGCGCAACTGTCAGAAAGATTACTTGTATATAGACGCCCATTATTACCGGCAGCTTAAACCAAACAAGGTAAATTGTTCACACGCAGCGAACAGATCCTGCTTCACCTTGAGGATTGTTTACAACGGATGCCCGAACACAAATTTTTATACTAATAATTCTATTTACTTTATTCTGCTAACATTACATTATTCAATCAGTAATAAACACCATGCAGTTGAAAGAGAAATATCTCACTCAATCCTGAATAATACTCACGGTTTATACAAGGCCCCAGAAGGATTACTAGAATTTGAAACAAGAACTAACACCAGGGGCCACGGCTATAAACTAAAAAAACAGCGCTGGAACACATCCATGCGACAACATTTCTTCTCGCTTCGAGTCACCGACACCAGACGAAGCTATGCAAGAGCATATGTTCAGTCTTAAAATGCCTAGCAAATTACGGACCAGGCAATAAGTCCAGACGAAGCTGTGTTGGAGCATATGTTCAGTCTTAAAATGCCTAGCAAATTACGGACCAGGCAATAAGTCCAGCAGTTATCTCAATCAATCGTCAATTATGGAAAGATCGGGTTCCAAAGGCCGGATCCCTTGTGAATCCCTTGTGAAGTCACGAAAAATTCAAGAATCGGCAACAGGCCATGGGCCTATTTCTTCAATGCCGACACTTCTATTCTATTCTATTCCATAATGAATAATAATGTTAGTGAATAAAGTCTGAATAATTACTCATGAAAACCTGCGAACCCTCAGTCAATTAGATCTTCTTGCAAAACCAATATCCATCTGCTCATAGAAGCAGTGAAAGAGCTCTCAAGCATATCATTTGCAGCAACATCACATGCACAATCAATCACAATCACATCACAATCATCTGATACAATATGACCCGTCAGCAATAACTGTAATCAGAAATAATAAATAGAAAAATAATAAATAACTGTAATCAGAACAATACCTAAAGCTCGTTCAAAGACTCTTGCCTGAAGATGATCAATGATGATCGTATATAAAGCGCGGCGCATAGTCTGAGGCATCGTTTATTAAGGAAATTTCCTAACTTCGAGATGCTCAGACAATAGGTAATTTCAGTAAATACCTGAAAAATTTTTAATTGAAAGGAAGTTTGAACCAAACCCTACTTACTTTTAAATGAAACATGCTTAACTGAAAGGCTTTCCTGATGTATTCACTATGAAATTCTTGATCGCCTCCAGCTTAGTCGGTAACAATCCTGCTCGGGATCAGCTGCTATTTGGCCGTCAAGTCTGATCCTGCAGCAACTCTGCTCTGTTGCATTAATTGGCGCTGAGCCTTGCACCAAATTTTAATTTGAATAAATAGAATATTTTAGCGGGAGTTTCTAGCATATACCTTTCGATCGAAATAATATCAATGCTAAGTATATTTTATATCATTGATAATATTATTGAAAATATTAATAGTTGACTAGCGATGTCACCATCCTTTTAAGTAATTATAATCAATTTAATTAGATATCATTCGGATTCATTCCCATCACATTATCCTACCTGAATTAATCATAATTCTCTTATCAATTACTGCTAATCAATTGCGAATTCACAGTGCAAAACTTCATACAACCTTAATTCCAAATTCGGAGGAGAATTTAATTCTCGAATTTAATTGCTCTATTTTTATTTAACTCGTTGTTTTATCTGGCTTTGCCCGTCATTTCGTTCTGTTTGTGGTATGTCTGAATTTGGTCTAAGATTTGTTTAAGATTTGTCTGAACTTGGTCTGAGATTAGTTTGAGAAATGTTTGAACTTGGTCTGAGATTTGTTCGAGAATTCTTTGAGATATTTCCCAAATTTTGTTTCAAACAAGAGTGAACTCTGACTGGAGCCAAATTGAAACCAAAAGGCAGCCCGAGAGGTGCCGGAGTTAACCAAAATCGAGTAGTAATATAGTTGTGAAAGTAGTAGGTTTTCTAGCACCTCATGAATAACTTTATATATTTAGCGCCGATAAAAAGCAAAATGGAAGCCAAATAGGGATTACTAATTCAAATTCTGCGACGGAACGACGAATTTTTTCTCAAAGTTGGCTTCAAACTAAAAAAATTATAATATGTGCACTAGACAATTAGAAAATTTAAAATAAATACTTTGATCCAACGTCCGTTTTCCGATGTCACGTTATATCACCAACTTTTTAAAAATACAATTTTAAATATTTATTTCATGCTTTATAACGTTTAATTTCGGCAAACATCCAGAAACGATGGGATACTGGATACACGTTTAGTATGTTCACTATATTGTGCATATAATATAAGATAGATTATGTGATTTGGATAAATAATAATGATTAACATAAACTAATATAAAAAACAGAATTAACAGAATATGATTGATATAGTAGATATAATAGATATATGTATAATAAATATAAAGACAGAATAGAAATAATAGATTAAAGGAATTAATTATTTGAACTGTGAACATCAACATCGATCGTTATAAACATGAATTTCAGTAATTATTATTTCTGCGGCTTGCAACGATTGATTTTTTATGATGCCCGTCAACGGCAAATTTTAATGAAGTCCACCATCAAGCTATGGCTCATAATTTAAGATTGTCACATTCCGAGCTTTTAAGCAAACGTCTCGAAGGACTACCTGTCAAGCTACACGTCCACTTCATCGAAAATACTCTTCGAGCCTTTACTTCAGATAAGAATTTGCCTTAAAAGTCAGTAGACCAAGCCAGTGCTCTCCTCGAATACTGTACGGAATTTGTTACTGACAAATTGTTGAACTGAATGCTAAAACCCACAGAAAACTCGACGTCATTTTCTACTCAACGCGGTTATAATTGACAAAAACTACTATTCTTAACTACCCGGGCACCTTACTGATTTCGACTATCACAACCAGTTTAATTTTTCCCAACCAGTTGCAGGTCTTGAACCCTCAACTCA